>NC_048304.1:75220557-75290106 GCF_013100865.1 Trachemys scripta elegans
AGGTGGGGGCCAGAGCTGGGGCAGCAGAGGGTGTGGGCGGGGGAGAGCCCAGGGTTGGGGCAGCAGGAGGGTGCAGGTGGGGGCCAGAGCTGAGGCGGCAGGGGGTGTGGGCGGGGGAGAGTCCAGGGCTGGGGCAATACAGGGGTGTGGGGGGGGAGGATGGCAAAAAACCTAGAGCTGGCTCTGTTCCTACCATTCATAGCAAGCTGCAGATTTCAGTTCCATACTCCTTCCCCCACCCTTTCCTGTTGCTAGTGACCAAGGGAATGGTCGGAAATGTAGTTCTTTCCCTGCTCCAGGGCTGGCTCTATAGGCAGGGAGCTAACCAAGGAACTACAGCTCCCAGGGCCCCTGTTGGTTCTCAGCTCCCATGCGGGATTCTTGCGCCCCTTGCCAATCTGCCGCCCTAAGCAACTGCTTGCTTTGCTGGTGCCTAGAGCCGGCCCTGCACAGAGGGAAATTTATCTGCAAACAATCACCTCTTTCTCTGTCCTGTTATGGGGATTGCATTTCCCTGAGTCACATGCGCCCTCTGCATAAGGATGGGTGTTGTGGCATTTTCAGTGGAGGTCCCATATCTCTTTGGAATTTGGAGCTCTTTCCTATGATCTACCACAGCCTATGTTTAGTGGGCATTAGGTTACTGTAATTCAGTGTGGTCTGGTCCAGCCCTTACCATTATATCGTCTTAATGGCAAGGAGTCGGGTTTCTTTTCCGATGATGTCTTTTATTTTCAGAACTTTTAGTTGTTAAAAGTATCTTTCAGCCAGGCACCCAGTTACTGAGGTAATGGGCATTATTACACATTCGGAGAGAAAGGAAAAAAAGAGACTGTTTCTTATATTCTAAAATTCAGAAAAGTGGTAATGCTATGAGGCAGTATTTTGATATAAATGATTCAGACAGAATCATTGGCATAAATACCATCTGTGTTTATAGCAACAACTTTATATGCAGAAATTATTTCTAGTCCCTAAATAACCACTGTATTCCTAAAAGGTTAGCATTCCTCTTATGTGCTCCCCTACACAGCTCAAATCATCTGCTTTCAGTCCTGATGGCGACAATTCAGATTACAAAAAACAAAGAAAGAAAGTGCAAGTAAAAATGTTCCAAGACAAGAAGAACGCCATGACTCACTCTGCCACTATTCTGAATCTGAACTGAAACAAGAATGGCAGCAGGGACGTGTCGACTCCGCTATAATATGGGGAAGTGTGCAGAAAAGAGAATGACCTCTACTTTGTTACACAGCTATATGCACCCCGTTTTAATAACAGACTTCCTGATTTACTCCCTGAAATTTATTCAGATCACATGGCAGTGCTGAGTAGTGCACTTTTTGCACAATAGAGAGATGTGAAGTTAAATTGCATGTTTCAAACATGTCCCAGAAGTTTTACTCAGCTCTACAACATGAGCTAATATGGTTTACTGTGACTATAAAAAGGTTATTAAAAGTACATGGCCAGAGCTCTGCTTAGCACAGCTAAAATAGGTTTAAACCAGGGGTCTCAAACTCAAATGACCACGAGGGCCACATGAGGACTAGTACATTGGCCGAGGGCTACATTACTGACACCTCCCCACACCACCCTTGGCCCCGCCCCCACTCCAACCCCTTCTGTGAAATCCCCACCCCAACCCCTTCCATGAGGCCCTGCCCCCATTCCAACCCCTTCCATGAAATCCCCACCCCAACCCTGCCCCCTTCCTGCCCCCAAGGAGGGCAGAAGGGGTGTGGGGTGTGGTGGGGACTCAGGGCAGGGAGTTGGGGTGTGGGGTGCAGGAGGGGTGTGGGGTACAGCAGGGGGTTGGGCTGCAAGAGGAGCTCGGGGGGCGGGCTCCAGCCCAACATGCACCGGGGCAGGGCAGGCCGCCTGTCTGCCTGTCCCCACACCGCTCCGGGAAGTGGCCGGAATCTGGGGGAGGAGGGGCACTGGGGTCTGTGTGTTGCTGTTGCTTCAGGCACCACCCCCAGCAGCTCCCATTGGCCGGGAACGGGGAACTACAGCCAATGGGAGCTGCTGGGGGTGCTGCCTGAAGCAAGAGCAACACACAGAGCCCTGTGGCCCCCCCCCCCTTCCCCACATTCCAGTCGCTTCCCGGAGCAGCAGGGGGCAGGACAGGCAGGGAGCCTGCCCTTCCCCCAGTGCGCGTCGGGCTGGAGCTGCTCTAGGTATATGCTGGGGGGGGGGGGGCGCGAGGAGCTCGTGGGCCGCAGAAAACAACCCCGCGGGCCGAATGTGGCCCCCGGGCCGCGTGTTTGAGACCCCTGGTTTAAACCATGTTTGCAATTCTGAAGCCTAGGGCTAGCTGGAGGCCAATCTGAGCCTCCGTGTAAATTAGAGCAGCTTCTCTGAATATTGTTTGGCTACAAACAACTCTCTTCCTCTTCCCTCCCCCTCAGAAGGCTCTTCTACAGTCAGGACTACAGCAACATACTGTCTGTCCTCCCCTTCCCCCCAGCTCAGCACCTCCCTATTCTGGGGAATCATCACTGACTGCTTAAGGTATCTTTCTGCCTGCTAATGAAGAAGCACAACGCAGGTGGACTGGGAGACCAGGATCTGGCTCATAATAATTAGATTGTTTTAAATATCCTTTTATCACATCACATAATTTCTATGGAAGTAGCTTTTTGACTATTTATTTGAGTGGTACATTCACCTGTTTCTTCTTCTCCTTTCTCTTTCGTTTCCCAGCTGCCAGTGCACTTTTCTCCTTCCTATTTCTCTGAGTCCGTGCAGCTCTCTTTAAGCCCAAATGTGACTAAGGCCCTCTGTGTCCACTTCTGTAGTTTAGCTTAAATTTCTATAAAAACTGCCTAGCTGGGAGTCGGGGCATGCCCCCCACTGGAGTTTTTCCAGAGGAATTTAAATGAAAGAGCTAATGCAACCTCATGATGGGTTCTGGTTGGGAGGTGAGATTTAAAGGTGACTCCCAGCCATGACCCCACTTTAGACAGACAAACAAAAACTGTTACATTTGAAAGGGATTCTAAAGCCAAGATTTCCCCTGCTGCTCTGCAGCTGCAATTAGTCCTTTGGTTTAAATTTCTGCTGAAAAACCCAATGGTGAACATTAAACAACTCCCTACTGGGCTTTTCATTAGAAAAAGAGTAGATTGCCGAGCAGGGAGGAGAGCAATAAAAGGCACAGCAGAGTATAAAAGACACAGAAGAGGGTCAGACAAATGATAGAAGGGAGCAAGAAGGGAGAAAGGGCCCAGGATGAGAGACCCAAGATATGCAGAATGGAGAGAAGTTCGGGGATTCAAAAGGAACAGTGTAAACTAGTCTTTACAGTGTATTTGACATATTTTCCCACGATGCCATTTGTGACTGTGTTGCTGTCTTCTGCTTGAAAGTCATCCTGAATTGTGTTGCTTAACACCTGCATGGGCACATGTTGGGTTTAACTGATCACCATCCAAGATCTGAAGACCATTTCATAATGTAAATGACCAACCACTAGGTTTCAAACTATGTGTCCGAGCTGTCTAGCCAGCTTGCTTGTTCTCCCTGTCCCCACACACCTGCCTTGTCCATTGCTTTGAACTTCACATTTATTTCCATTTGCTGGTCTGATCTGCTGGGGAAAGTTGTCAGTTGTTCCCTTTAGCCAACAACACAATTGTGTCTGCTTCATTAAAGCTTAATTGCTTGGATTGCCTGACCAGTATGAGGCACGTGATGGTCCCAGCATGGAGTGAGAGAATAATCTGCCAAATCCTCTTTTATTTTTTTAACGCATTATGATCTTTTTTATTACCTGTCATTTCTCAGCCTCTCTTGATTTACATGAAGCACCTTTCCACAGCAGGTTATCAGGTTTTCTGGCAGGAAGATGGAGGTTTCTCTTGACACAGAAATCAGGGGAACAGTAGGAGAGTGGCATAAATTTGGCATTGCTTCTTCCCCCCCACTGTCTGCACACATACTACCTTGAAAGTCAATGGGCTTGGGCTCTAGAAGCTAATTTAAGGGTCCCTGAAATTTGAAAGGCATCATTGCAGAAGGAAACTTTTGATTCCACCAATGAGCTGCAGGCCTTTGTAAATTGCTGGGGAAGGATTTCATCATGTCTTGGAAAAATGCTGAACTTTTTTCCCCCCTATCTCTCCCCCCCTCTACAGAATGAAGAAGCCTACTGTATTCCAATCAGAGGGTAAATCAGTTCAAAAGTCAAGATGGGCGTATCTTGGGTATTCCACTTAGAGATGGGCAGGAAACAGTTTTCCCATCCTGGGAAATTCTTGAAAATATTTTCCACCTTGAATCAGGATGAAAGTCAAAATCTCAAAAATTTTTGTGGACTGACAATCTGAAGAAAAATTCAGTCTGAGTCAATCAAAAAGTTTCATTTCAATAATTTGGAAATGTTTCATTTTGATTTTGATAGCTATTTTTTATTATAATTGGCTTAAATGTCAAAACAAAATATCATATAAAATCCTCAAAATGGATTTTTATTGTTGTTGAGGAAATGTCAAAATGAGACATTTTGACAATTTCGAAACGTTTTTTATTTATTTTTTTTCAAAATGAGAAATTTGTCGAAACAAATCTTTTACACAAATGGCTACAAATTCAAGGAATCAGCATTTTCTGATAGGGGAAAAATGTTGATAAAGTTTTAATAATCTTTAAGTCAAGTGCAGCTACTGATATATAAGAAACAAACATACCTAGAACAAATAGAAAAAGAATGTTGACTCTCAAGATTGTGGGGAATTTTCAGAGGTGGTTTAGGAGAGGCAACACCACTACTTTCAGTAGTGCATCACCTGCTTTGACCAGGTACGCATTTGGGATCAAATTAACCATTGCCCTGCACCTTGTATGGCCATTTACACAGTGCAAGGTGGATGGAAAATGCTATCAAATCAGAATATCACTTTATACCCACTTTTGCAATGGTGTAAATGACTACACAAGTTTTAGCGCAATGGAGAAGATGGAGCTTTGGTGTTTAGATACTGTGAGCCAGTTGTAACTCAGTGTACCTCCATTGAAGTCCATTCCATTTTGGCCCTTTGTTTATAATTGTAAGAATACCCCACTCCAAAAGGAAAATCTTTCAGCATTTTAACTATTAAGATTGCAGCATGCAAATTGATTTGTTAGCTATACCACAAAACTGATGGAGGTACCTCCACCGATAAAATCCCACTACCCTGCATGGGATGGTTTGTGTTTGTTTAAAAATAAACACATGTACAAATAATTCCTGCATGGTGATAGATTACTACATGGTAAATTGCCCTTAATATGACTCTTTGAGTGCCTTACCTGCACTCTCAGCACAAATTCATCTCCCCAAGACCTGCCTGAGCATCTTCAAACAACTACTATTTCCTTATAAGATTTGCTTGACATAAAGATATATTTCTTACTCCTAATTTTGAACTTCTACCCTCTTCCAGAAAATTACAATGGGTGAAGGTGCAGAATGAGCAATATGCACTTTGGGATCACTGATAGGTTTCCTATATTATGTGACCCGCTGAGGCTTTCTCTCTTTAGAAAGGGGACAGTGCCATTTTCCAATGGGATAGCACTTTTAGCTCTGGAAGATTCCAAGTTGTGAAATATTTAAAGATGCAGTTGGTAATTTTTAGATGTGTTTTAAATTTTCTCTCCATCTGAGCCTTGTACAGTTAAGCTTGTTTTAATTAAGGTACCTGGTTTACACTTAAAGGTGTAGAAGAAATAGTCCCAATATAATTTTTTAAGATGCCCTAAAAAGTGTTCTTTCTTTCTTTCTTTCTAATGGAAGGGACCTTGAGAGGTCATTTAGTCCAGTCCCCTACACTCATAAGAGGACTAAGTATTATTTAGACCATCCCTGACAAGTGTTTATCTAACCTGCTCTTACAAATTTCCAATGACAGAGATTCCATAACCCTAGGCAATCTTTTCCAGTGCTTAATCATGCTGATAGGTAGGAATTTTTTCCTAATGTCCAACCTAAACTGCACTTGCTGCTATTTAAGTCTATTGCTTCTTCTCCTATCCTCAGAGGTTAAGGAGGACAATTTTTCTCCCTCCTCCTTGTAACAACCTTTTATATACTTGAAACAATTTATGTCCCCTCTCAGCCTTCTCTTCTCCAGACTAAACAAACCCAGTTTTCAGACTTCCCTCATACGTCATGTTTTCTAGACCTATAATAATTTTTGTTGCTCTTCTCTGGACTTTCTCCAATTTGTCCACATCTTTCCTGAAATGTGGCATCCAGAACTGGCATACTCCAGTTGAGGCCTAATCAACGCGGCTTAGCACAGAAGAATTACTTCCTTGTGTCTTGCTTACAACACTCCTGGTAATACATCCCAAAAAGATGTTTGTCTGTTTTGCAACAGTGTTACACTGTTGGTTCCCATAATGATGTGGTATGAAGGTTTTATATGCACTTGTAATGATCTTCATAATTAATAAAGTTACTGTTTTGTAAGTAATTTGATCATCCCAAATATATTCTGACAAAACTTTTATTCCATAGCACATTATGAGGTGTTCCATATTGTGGGTGAGTTGGGTAAGTAGATAGCTCCTTTAATTGCAGGATAAAAATTGAATTCTCTATTCAAGTGGAAAGGAAAAAAAGTGATTAGAACTGTCTAAGTTTGTAAAGACAAACTGCTACAATGAAAAATGTGTTTGTTTTACTTCTGACCTGTTACAAAATGATACCATTTTTAAAGTGCTAGGATTATAAATACTTATAGATGAGATGTTGACATTTATTAACCATTGCTTTTTATGGTAAGTCACTTTTGTCTCTGACCCTGTTTAAAACCAATTGAGTAACAGTAGAACTAAAGCTATAATGCACTAGATTCCATATGACCTCTAAAACTGTTCACAAGGGGATTTTTCCATGTAGTATGACATTGATTAAATCTAATATTACATGGTCTGCACATATAGTAAGCATTCTTATGTAAATCTAGGTTGACATAATCTCCTACTTTTATTTTTTTTGTACAGTATCACAAGACTAACTACCCAAGGCTACCTGCTGCTCCCACAAAAGATGAAGACTTCCATCTTTGGAAAGCAAAGATTATAGTATTTATGACACTACATAAGTAGCATAATGAGCCCTGAGTGTTGAATATGACATTTTATAACCAAGAGACCAGTAAGTACTACAGCTTGGAGGTAGGATGGTGATTATCATTTATTTTATTTCTTTCCTGCTTAAATGCATGGCAGGAAATGTCTCCTATTCAATTCCTTTTTGTGATATGAGATAGCTTATGCTATGTATGTCCCCTTCAGAAAATATATCAAATAGCATGCATTTTTAGTTTCTTCTCTGTCACATGCTGTAAGATGGATATAGTTCATGCATCCACCTATACAATACAAAGTAGACTGTCTTATTTGAATGTGACTCCCCACCCATTTCAGGGACAAATGTTACCCCTACACAAAGTGGAACCATTGTGATTCTGGTGCACTGAGATGGCAGAGGCTGAAAAAGGGTTCCTCTTTTTTTTCTCCACTTGCATAAACCATATGAGGCCTGATAAAAAGCTAAATTAAGTAATTTATAGACTCACAGATTTTAAGGCCATAAGGGAATATTATGATCATCTTTTCTGATCCCTTGTATAGCAGAGGCCTTAGATTTTTATTGAAAGATTTCAGTGGGCTTTGGACTATGCATTAGTCAACTAAAGTACCAATGATGGTCCAAATGGTATAACACACACACTCACACCCCACCCCCACATAGAAACCCCAGGAAGATTTTCATATAAATTAATTTGGTCACTTCTCTGATGGTAACTCTGGGGCTTAACTACTGGAATTTCATTGAGTCTCTTAACTATAAAAAGGATCCCCCAGCCATGTTTGAAAGGCTTGCATACAAAATAAGCCCTTAGCACCATGGCTTATCTCTCAGCTTCCAATTGTCATACAGAATTAATACTTTCTCTTCATTCCACTACAGTATTAGCTTCAATTTCTACCCATCTAACCCCAGACATTCAGATGATCTTCATAGTTTATAATTTGGTTACAGACAATGTTACATATTTAGAACTCTCTCTGATACTTTCATCGGGCACATTTTGTGTGCATAATACATAAACAAACAAACCTTTATAATCTAAAATCCCCTCTGGGTTCATTCTCTCTCTCTTTCTCGTGTACACACACACACACACACACACACAACTTCATCTTCAAATACACATAACAGGACTGTTGTTATCTTAATGACATTTACAGTGGATGTCGTAGAGGCTGCATGTGTCATGTCCTCTTTCTGTTGAAAGGTTGTATGTAGGGTGATGTTGGATATCAGGCAATGTGTAATGTAAGGGAAGTGTTGAGAGCATTCCAGTATGGTTAGTAGGAAAGAAATTAATACAATTTTCTAAAGGACGTAAGTGGCTTAGGTGTCTAGGTCCCATTGAAAGTCAGTGGAATTGAGGCATCTAAATCACTCAGGCCTGTTTGAAAATTTTACCCTCTGGTGATCCTTTGGAATTGCAGCTGTTACCTTTGGGTAAATCCAGTGGTTGCTGTATAAAACACCAGTTTGGCCTTGGTTCTTAACAGAAAGAAACCTGTGCAAAACTTGGTGATTTTTCTTTACAGGGGGTTTAATCTTAATCTTTTTTGGATTTCTGATGAGTCTGAAAACTCAAAGTGGAACTCAGGTGAAAACACATAGGTCTAGGTGGAAATAATAGACAGCTTTCTGGCCCTGTTGAGGGGGACTTTGCATGCAGGTCACTGAACCTTTCATTTTTCACTGTTTGAGTTTTAGGGTACGTCTACACTACCTGCTGGATCGGCAGGTAGCGATCGATCTATCGGGTATCAATTTATTGCCTGTAGTGTAGACGCGATAATTCGATCCCCTATCGCTCTCCCGTCGACTGCTGAACTCCAGCTTGGCGAGAGGCGGAAGCAAAGTCGTCAGGGGAGCCGCAGCCATCGATCCCGCACCGCGAGGACGCGAAGTAAGTGATTCTAAGTCGATCTAAGATGCGTCGACTTCAGCTACGCTATTCTCATAGCTGAAGTTGCGTATCTTAGATCGATTCCCCTCCCCTCCCCCCAGTGTAGACCAGGCCTTAGTTCCGTACAGCTGTAAATGGAGCCCTCTTCATTTGGGTTGGTAGGAAAGAAAGGATGCAAATATTTTAAGTACAAAGTCTGCATTACATACAGAAAGAAATTACATAGGATTTTTTAGTTGAGTCTTTAGGGTATAATACGAAGGTGCAATACTTCTGCTGTTTTTCAAGTTCCTTGATGGGCACCATATAAATAGGCAGATATTCCTGCTTATCTCACTTCTGGTTCAGTTAAGTGCTACTGTAGCTAGTCTCTCACTTTCAAAGGAAATTGAACAGGTCTGGCTTTAAAGCCTTCTGTGCTTCCAACTGCATGTGTTGATCCTCCCCCTGGAGCCCAAGTTAAGTCACCTAAGTGGGTAAATTGACAGCTGATTTTAACACTTGCAGAATTGTTTTTTCTACTGAATTTGACAGCTACCCTTTTTGTTCTCTAAACATCTGGGAAATCCCACTGGCATAGGTGTTTTGAAAATGTGCTCAGATCTTTTCCATGTTCTGTAGATTTCAGTGCTGATAGCTGTAATGTACCTCCAGCTAAGACGAGGAGTGACTGCTAGGTCTGTTGCAGCTAATCTCTTTGGCAGCCAAATTCTTAACTGATTGATACACAGAATTCAGTGTTAACTAAAGCTGTGTGGGAACTGGAATGTCCATTTTAGAGGACATTCTGTGATTTTGTAATTTGTTTATTTTTTTGAACTAGAACAAAATTGTTACTTCCCCCAAAATGGAATTTTCAGAAACCATTTGTTTCAGGTCAATCAACTTTTTTTTTCTTTTTAGAAAAAATTGAAACATTTCACTGAAATTTTGATTTTTTAAACAGTTTTTTTTTACAATTTTTCTATAGTATAAAATTTGTAAAAATTGCAAGATGAAAAGTTCTTTCAATATGAAATTGAAATGTTCCATTCCATTAATGTCAAAACACTTTTTAGCTTTTTTTTCTCCTGAAACATTTAATTGAAATTGACAAAGGAAGTCTCAATTCTGATGCAACATCATTTTCTGATGAGAAAAAACTATTTGAAAATTTTCAGCCAGCTCTAATATTTAACTCTCCCCTTCCCCCAATGTATCTTCCTCTGATTGTGGCCTTTCACCAATACCCTCATGTCATTTTCCAAAATAGTATTAGGAAATGTTTCATTTGTAGACTGTGACCTACTAGCTAACAATGTCTCCCAAGAGATAATCCTGCTAAGTCAAAACTCTGAATTCCCAACTAGATATGGAACCAGACCAAGCCCCAGAGCCAACCACTCCTAAACTTGGAAGGGTCAGTGGATGTTCACTATCTGAATTTGGATTCAAATTTTGCAAATAGCCCTTTACAAAAAACAAACAAAAACAACAACAAGAACAAAACAGTGAACCAACCTAAAATCCTGTATCAAGTTATCTCCAAATGCTTGGGTATTTAGAATCCTGAGTTTATGGGTTGGGCCTAATCCCAACACACATTGGCCTGAATTTTCAGTAGCGACTTGTGATTTTGCATGCCTCAATTTTTGGGTGCCCAACATAAGACACTTTAAATAGGACTTGATTTTCAAAGGTGGATGCTCAGCACTTTGGAAAATCAATAGGGTGTCTGATGTCAAAAACAAAGGCACCCCAAATAGCAAGTCGCTTGAAGAATTAGGTCCTTGATATTTTAAAATGCTAGCAGATGAAAGATACAATGAGATGTATCTGATAGTCTATGGGGGGAAATAACTATATATTTTATAGCCGTCAGGAACAGTATCCTGGATAATGTCATGGCAAACCTGGTGGCTGAACTTCGTGACTTTGTCCTCACCCACAACTATTTCAGATTTGGGGACAATTTACACCTTCAAGTCAGCAGGACTGCTATGGGTATCCTCATGGCCCCACAGTATGCCAACATTTTTATGGCTGACTTAGGGGATGAGAGCTGAGGAAGCATTGTTCTAACACCCCTACTCTACTTGCGCTACATTGATGACGTCTGCATCATCTGGACCCATGGGAAGGAGGCCCTTGAGGAATTCCACCAGGATTTCAACAATTTCCACCCCACCATCAACCTCAGCCTGGATCAGTCCACACAAGAGATCCACTTCCTAGACACTACAGTGCAAATCAGCGATGTTCACATAAACACCACCCTATACCAGAAACCTACTGACCGCTATACTTACTTACATGCCTCCAGCTTTCATCCAGACCACATCACATGATCCATTGTCTACAGCCAAGTTCTAAGATACAACCGCATTTGCGCCAATCCCTCAGACAGAGACAAACACCTACAGGATCTCTATCAAGCATTCTTAAAACTACAATACCCACCTGCTGAAGTGAAGAAACAGATTGACAGAGCCAGAAGAGTACCCAGAAGTCACCTACTACAGGATAGGCCCAACAAAGAAAGTAACAGAACACCACTAGCCGTCACCTACAGCCCCCGACTAAAACCTCTCCAGTGCATCATCAAGGATCTACAATCTATCCTGAAGGATGATTCCTCACTCTCACAGACCTTGGGAGACAGGCCAGTCCTCGCTTACAGAGAGCCCCCCAACCTGAAGCAAATAGTCACCAGCAACAATACACCACACAACAAAAACACTAACCCAGAAACCAATCCCTGCAACAAACCCCATTGCCAACTTTGTCCACATATCTATTCAAGGGACACCATCATAGGACCTAACCACATCAGCCACACCCTCAGGGCCTCGTTCACCTGCACATCTACCAATGTGACATGTGCTGGCAATGCTTCTCTGCCATGTACATTGGCCAAACCAGACAGTCTCTATGCAAAAGAATAAATGGACACAAATCAGACATCAAGAGTTATAAAATTAAAAAAACAGTAGGAG
Source organism: Trachemys scripta elegans (assembly GCF_013100865.1). Lineage (NCBI taxonomy): Eukaryota > Metazoa > Chordata > Testudines > Emydidae > Trachemys > Trachemys scripta. The sequence continues at coordinate 75,232,523 of NC_048304.1, forward strand.
AACACTTCAGTCTCCCTGGACACTCAATAACAGACTTAAAAGTGGCAATTCTTCAACAGAAAAACTTCAAAAACAGACTCCAACAAGAAACTTTTGCAGAACTGGAATTAATTTGCAAACTGGACACCATCAAATTAGGCCTGAATAAAGAATGGGAGTGGATGGGTCACTACAAAAACTAATTTCCCCCTGCTGATACTCACAGCTTCTTGTCAACTGTTTGAAATGGGCACCTTGATTACATTGGCCTCATTAGTACTACAAAAGTGATTTTTCCCTCCCTTGGTATTCACCCCTTCTTGTCAACTGTTGAGAATAGCTCACTTCCACCTTAATTGAATTGGCTCATTAGTACTGACCTCCCACTTGGTAATGCAACTCCCATCTTTTCATGTGCTGTGTATTTATACCTGCCTACTGTATTTTCCACTCAATGCATCTGATGAAGTGGGTTTTAGCTCACGAAAGCTTATGCCCAAATAGTCTCTAAGGTGCCACAAGGACTCCTCATTCTTTTTGCTGATACAGACTAACACGGCTACCACTCTGAAACTATATATTTTATATTGCCACTTCTCTTGGTAACTTATTAAAATGCACTGCATAAGTATTAGGAGACTTCTTTTTAGTGTTAGATATAAACCAATCACATCAGAAGAAAGTATCCTTTGTCATTCTACATGTATATGTTTTTGGCTGCAGTTTGGGCACAATAAATAATGGAGGCAATAGATTTCAAGAGGTTTATTATGTCCAAGTTATTCTGGAATAGCAGCTTCTTTCTCCTCAGCGCTGCAGATTTATGCATGCGCTTCAGCTACTGCTGGTACTGTGTAGCTGGTAGGCAATAGTGATGATTTCAGCTGATTGGCAAATGTTTTTTTTTTCCCATGGAAAATTGGATGAAAATGAAAAAAAAAATTGTAGAACATTTCCATGGAAAAATTTGATTTTTCAGCAAAAAATAAAAAAATGAAATATCTCAGCTAAAAGCTGAAATATTTTTATTCTAAAATGCTACAGCGATACCTCTTTAGCATTTGGGTGCCTCATGCTCTCATTCTCCATGATTTTCACTTTTGCTGAGGGGTGGCCATATGTCATGGCGGGTGCACGGCCACAATGCATGTAGCAATGTGGTCCACCTGGGGAGTCTGGCCCATAGAGAAGAATGGGAGTATGAGACAATCAAAGTATAACTCCCATGAGGCACTTTGGCCCCATTTCAGAACTGAAATATGTTGGTTTTTAGCTAAAATATTTTGGATTTGGGGTGTTCGGTTTTTCAATGTAAAATTTCAAGTTTCTCATTTTCCATAAAAAGCAGATACTTTTCTTGAAAAATGTTTAGTGACAAACACAATTTTCCACCAAAGAAAGAATTTATATAGAAAAATTTCAACTATCCCTGGCAAACATGGTTTAAGGGATCTAGCAACTATTGGACAGATGCTAAAAGAAAACTTACACAATTATAGCATTATCTATCCTGCAGTATGTAGTCATGTTCTATTTCTTTCTCAGTATGTATGTATGAATATATTTTCCCACCAATGAAATGAAGCATGCTGTGAACAAATCTTTCCAGGCAAACTTGATTGATTTTTGTTTTATTTATTATTTATTTTGCCACAGTTTCAAAATTCGTATTTGAAGAAAATACACTGGACCTAAATCTCCTATTTTCACTGGCACAAATCTTATGTAACTCCATTAAAGTCAAAGGAATTACATCAATCTAAAACTAGTATGAGGTCAAAAACAGGCCCTTGAAATATTAGTAAAATGTCTGACATAGTATCACATGAAAGAGTCTCTCAAAATAAATTCAAATTGGCTTGGATACGAACACTGTCATGTGGACTGAAAAACTGTCTGGAGGACCAACATCAGAGAGTATCACTGGATGGCAGCGGATTAGATTGGGAAAAGTTAACGTTCATCCTTGTTGTACAACACTAAACTAATTTAGCATTTTTATCAATGACTTGGAAGAAGAGCCTAAACAGAACATTAAAGAGGCAATCAGAAAGGAAGCTTACTAGGCAGTGGAATCTTGAGTGAGGCAGCAAGATGGTAGATATTTTTCAATCTTTTTTCAACATATATGTTATATTTTATTTACTTTTTACTGTTTTCTATGTTCCCCCTGCTCAAAGTTTTTATGATTCTAACTCAGCAGCCTCAGGGTTGCATTGAAAATCTTTATTATTAGTTTAATTTTAATTTACTCAAGTTGAGGTGAGAATTTCTGGAAAGGATTTTTCTAACTGCCAATTTACAGTAGGACATAGACAATGCATGGTGATGGTTACAACACAGGACAAATCACTGCCTCCAATGAATGCAGAACTATAAAAATCAATGTTGGTTCATGTTGTTCCATAAAACAATTAATACTAACAATCTGAGTTAAAATGTCTCCTGTCTCCTAAGCCATTGGGTTATTAGCCTTAAAAATGTCAACATGTCACTGTCAATTTAAACTGAATTACTAGCCAAAGTAACACCATGGAGTACATTTTAGATATTGATATTTTTGGTCTGCTAATAGGCAACTGAAAGGACTTAGGAAGAATTGAATAGATACAGAGAAAGAAAAAGTTGGAGACATACATATATTAGCCTAGTATAGCTCATCGTAGGCATGTCAGTTCTCATCTCTCTGTCAATAGGTACATATAAGGTGTATTGTATATGTCCCCTATTTGAACAGCTGTTTACATAAATAGTGCATCCAAGCCTTTTATATAGGTGGAAGAAATATGTGTCCTGTTGTCCAAGGAGATAGCACATAAAGCTATGCAGCTCTATGAGAGTCTTGCAATATTGCCAACCCCAAATGCCCCAAAATTATGAGATTGGCTTTAAAATCATGAAATTATTTAAAAATAATTTGCCTTCTGCTTTTTGAGCCTTTAGGGTGCATTTTGAAGCTTTCTCCGCATTCACGAGGGCTAGAAACTTACTTTTTCTTTAAGAATGAAAATCATCACATATCCACTTGACTCCAGGAGCTGGGGCTTTAAGGAAAACAATAATTATCTGAGACCCATGGCAAAATAATGTATAACTAACTTGTATAACTAAGAGCAGCTTTCTTTTAAGCCACTGATTCTGTTCATGGCATGGGAAGTGTTAAATGACAGTATTCATCCCTAATCATGAAAAAAACTCATATTGTACCTTGGGCTTTGTTTTGGTAGGCTAGGTTGTATTGTTAAGGTTGGGTATTATGATTTACTTTATTTATTTGTATTGTGACAGCTCCCAAACACGTCAATGAACGCTAGACACTGTATAAATATATAGAAGCTACAATTCATGCACTGAAGAGTTTACCAGCCCTGATCCTGCATACTCTTACATTTGTGCTTTAACTTTATACATTGTGAGTAGCCTTGATGGGACTATTCACAGTGTGTAAAGTTAAGTACATGTGTCCGCTGCAAAATCAGGATCTACTATTGGATCAGACAAAAATGAGTGAGAAAAAAAAATAGAAGGAAAGATGGTAATACTGACAAGATCAAATAGGTTCATTAGATAGCTATTGGACAGTTTGGTAATTCCAAACCAAGTCAGTTATGCCTAACTGCCATTCAGCCTAGCCATAACTGGTTAGCTGCTTTCTTTTGGACAACACAGGAGGAGAGTGTATTCATGAACGAGAAAGTTTGGGGGTTTTGGTGGGAGAAGACAAATGATCACAGCAATCTAGAGATCATTGATAAGCCAGTGTGAATGAAATACAAAGTGTAAGATTAGCTTTATTTTTGTCCTTTCAGCCTTGCTGGGGTCTTTTAAGAGGTGCTTTTTGTAGTTCCTGAGAATGAAAATATCATCTACAAAAATACAGAAAATGTTTAAAAAAGCATGATGCATAATCCAGTACAGTGCATGTGATACTAAAAGCACAATGTCAGTTATAGATTATTAGAGAGAAACGATGCAACACCAAAAACAAAGAAAAAAAATCTACTTCCAAGGCTTGCAAAAATTACATCGAGTAAGAACTGTAGGTATGTATGTATCAAGTGATGGTACTTTAGTGCTGCAAATGTCCCTGCTTTTTCAGCTAGTCAGCAAAGACTCACAGACAGCATAGGATGCTTGGTAAGAGCTATTAGAAAGTGTTTTGGGTGTTAACTTTGCCTAAAGCAATTATATTAATGTTGGTTTTCTAAGTGTTTCACGAGGTGTCAGTAAGTCTGCTTATTGCCTTGTAGTTGATAATGGGTACCCTGAAGCCTCTGTCTTTTGAAACATTTCTTCATTCTTTCATTTCCCCTGGAGAAAAATGCTATAAAAAAGATCTGCCACGGAAAGCATGGGAAGCATTCTAAATGCCTTTTCAACATTATGACAGATGTGGCAATGTGTTTCCATGGCTTAGAAAAGCACAAAAACCCTGCCATGGCCCTGTATATATACTGCTTTAACCAGCTGTCTTTGAGAAGAAGAAAGAAAAAGAAAGAAAGGCAAAGAGACCCCCAAAACTGTAGTAGCAGATTGCATTTATTGATAAAACGGATGATGTGTGGAGGAGGAGAGCTATTGTTAGGGAAGTATCAGATATGGCTAAATTCCTATATGAGGTCAATTGGCAGTCTTCATCTTGTTTCCAGTGGACGATGAACTGAATGAATTGGTAGAATAGGCACAGGGGCCAAAGAACAAATAAGCATAGAGAGAAAACTATCCTCTCACATCTAGAGATAGTCCTTCCAGGCCTATGGGTTGAGTCACATTAATAGGATATTGTGGGGGAAGCTTGTATTGGTGCTGACATTGCTATACCTGTTCTTTGGTAAGCATCTACATTAAACTCACATGTACACTTTTAAATGAATGAAAGAGAAGAAACGTGTTTAGATTCTTTCTTTCTGTATCATGTCCACTCATACACCATTTGCTCATTTCAATTCATCATTCAAAATGTAAATCCTGTTCCTGCTTTACATATAGACGTCCCAGAATACATTTTCATCCAAGCCTTGAAGTCCCATAGGAATCAGACATAAGTTTGACTATCTGTTGGACTAGGTGTAATAGAAGAAGTCTATAAGTCAGCTTGCTTTTTTCTGCTCTGTTGCAGACCTATGGCCAGATCAGATTCCACCTCATTTTATTTTGATTTCTGGGGTATAGAGACTGAAAGCAACCAAAAGTTACCTTGTTCATGGGACACGTGAACACCACAGACAGAGAAGGTGGCATGCCCTAATTTTATTAGACTAATAACATGAAACATGCAATATGTTTTGTTATACACCTCTACCCAGATATAACGCTATCCTCGGGAGCCAAAAAATCTTACCGCGTTGTAGGTGAAACCGCATTGTATCAAACTTGCTTTGATCCGCTGGAGTGCGCAGCCCCGCCCCCCTGGAGCACTGCTTTACCACATTATATCCAAATTTGTGTTGTATCGGGTCCATTATATCGGGGTAGAGGTGTACTTTGAAAGTTGGAAGACAACTTAAGATACCTATAGGAGTTCCAAAGATTTTTTTTTTTTTGAAATTATACGAGATGCTATAGCATAACTGCAAGCAAATATACAGTGGGTTTCTGTATAAGCCTTCTTACTTGCATAAAATATCCCTCTGGATTTTCCCAGTGCCTCCTTATAAACCTTCCCCCAGTGCTTCTGGAAGATTTGTATGCATACAACACCTGTAGAAAGTTTACAGAATCATTTGTATATGCACACATATTCTATGTAGCATAGAGAAAGCATAGAAGACACCTGTTTCAAGTGCAAATGTCAGTTAGATTTTAATTTTTACATTTACGTTTGCCTAAGCATTACAAATATATAGAAAAGCATAATAAAAAATGTTAGTCTTACGCACATACCAAAGTAATAAAGGACACAACTATAACCCAAATGAATTTATCATAATCTATAGCAGAAATCATCTCTTATCTGAAACACCTGAAGAGAAAAATCTTGAATGAAAGCACAATTTACAAGATAACTCTGATAGCATTCCTATTTTTCTCTGCAGTAATACGACGACTCATTTGAGTTAACATTAGAGTTTGACAGTAAATGGTTTTCCTCTCCGGTGAAAATTTTCAAGATTTCAAAAAATTTCTTATCCTAAATCAGGAAAAACAAAATAAGTTCAGGTCAATTAAAATGTTTTGTTGAGATAATTGTGAAAGATTTACTTTTTTTTTTTTTTTTTTTTTTTTACCAAAGTTAGCTTAAATGTCAAAATAAAAAATCATTTTGAACCAGAAAAGTAGACATTTTGTTTCCAAAAGGTTGAAGTGAAATGGTTTTATATCTTAGAAAATTTTCAAAATTTTGCCAAGTCGAGAAACTTGGCAAAACGGACTCTTTGCAGCAAAAAGATTTCAACAAATCATTAAATAAATCCCAACCAGCTCTGTGAAGTTTCCTTAGATTGTAGCAGATTCCTCCTTTCCATTGACACAAAATATACCTCTTCACCATTCAAATGAAATATCTGCAAATAGTTTTTCTTGAAGTCAGACATTTCTGCTACATTTCTAAAGTATGTGTCCTAAGATTCATGCCATCTACACTATAGACTGTGTCACAATTTTCATAGCTGAAGACAAGACATTCTGCAAGTTGATAGGCACAGAATAACCATTTTTGTCTTCTGTAATCAAAAATCAAAATGAGGTAAAATTATGGACTGTGACGTCCGGGTTTCCATTGAAGGCAATAAAAGCCTTGCTTATGTTTCAGAAGGCAGAATTTGGCCAATGATCTCTTAAGAGTTTAAGAAATTTGTTAGTAATTATGTATATTTGCCTCATTCTTGTATTTATGGAAACAAATCTCTTTCTTCCTCTCTGTCTACACTATGAGATAGAGGTGTGATTCTCCTACTTGCGTACACATATTTGCACTCTCATCAAGCTTAATGTGAGTATAGATAGCAGTGTAGCCACAGTAGAACTGGCAGTGGCAGGGGAGGCATGGCTGAGCCGTGCCAAGTACAATCCTGTCAGAAACTGGTAGGTATGCTATTACCTGTGCTACCTCAGCTACACTGCTATTTATACTCATGCTAGCTTGATGACAGCGAGCGCATGTATGTGTACACAAGTAGGCGAATCACACCACTACCTCATAGTATAATCATACCCATAGCCAATCCGGATCCGGTACTGGGATTTGCAGCATGATCTCCCACTTATTTGAGGATTAATTATTGTAGCGACACTTTGAGCAAGCAGTTTATAATTATTTATATTACAGAAGCACATAAAGTCCCAGGTGAGATCAGGGTGCTAAGTCCTGTACAAAGGCACAGCAAGAGACAATCTCTGTCACAAAGTATACAAATAGATAAGCAGACAGTTTTCCCATTTTACAGATGGGAAACTGAGACAGAGAGATTAAATTCCTTGCTCAAGGTTTCCTTAGTCATAGTTCATTGCCTTAAGCACTTGACCATCCTCTCTTTCTTTCTAAATAGGGAGTAGTGTGTATGAGAAATAACAGAACCCTAAAATAGCTGGTTCATTCTAAAGTAAAAGGATTACACAAATTTTAAGCTGGAACTCTATAACCTTAAAAAAATATCGTTACTTACAGCTATTTTACAGTTATGAAAGTGCAAGTTAAATGTGATCTATTCCTCCTGTGAACTTCTACTATTAATTACTAGGGATATATATGCTATAAAGATATACCAGAAACTAAATCCTGGGTCTAGCCAAAATAGATTGTTTCTAAATTTAGCACAGCGACTTTTAAATTGTTCACTGTATATACTTTACCTGAAGTATCTATAAGAATGTGAACGTGACATTGAAAATTCTGTTTTTAGATGCTGCTAAAACTTCACTAAACCTTTTACACCCAATTTGTAATTTATGAACGAGTGTGAGAATATTATTCGTATTTGTGAGTCTGATCTGAGAGGAAATGTTGGTATTGCTGCAGGTGAACATAACTTTCTCTGCAAACGGGGGACTACACTGTGGATCTTTGAGAAGGTTGGTGGAATCCTGGAGGGGAGCTACAGGAAGCACTGTGAATTCAGTTGAGCCATTGAGCTTTACAGAGCATTATGGGGGCACGACCACCACACCACTGCGTAGGAGGTTGCGGTCTGTGCATCTTTTGCACAATTAGGTTGCTCCACTGATGGTGATATAGGAGGGCATTGCCCCATGTCCTGCTTGTCCCTTTTGGAGTGGCTTGTCTGTACTCAGGAGAATGCAAGGACTTAGGTGTGGCTGTCTGTTCACTGCACACTTCCGCATGTGCTCACTACTTATACTAAACAATCGGTTCCACCTCGTATTTTGCTGTGAAGCTGGGATTACCTTTCCCAAACCTGAAAAGGGGCTCTCTGTGGCTCAAAAGCTTGTCTCCCTCGCCAACAGAAATAGGTCCAATAAAAGGTATTACCTCACCCACCTTGTTTCACTGCACACTTTCACAGGAATGCCTGTGCCAGGGACAATTGCCTCCTGGTGAATTTCACCATGGATAATATCACGACTTTTCCTGAGTTGCTCATGGGGAAAACTTACTGGTTTGCTTGCAATATTTTTATTATTTTAATAGCATTTTCCCCTTTATGCAAACAGCCTTTCATTTTTATTAAAATCAGCCCAAGAATCAAGGTGAACCTAAAAAATACTCCCCGTTTTCATGATATTTTTGGCAAGTTCTTCTGGCAGTGAGGAACTTTTCACATAGCCCTACTTACTGTTCCAGTCTCAGCACATTTTTTCCTACAGAAGCCCATGGTTGTAAGATTCCTACGGGTTATTCTCTTAACTTCAGTGTCCTAGCCTATATGTGCCCTTTTGTTTCTCTTATAAGAGTTCTACATGAAAACCTTCCAAAGCCTATGAGGCTTACTGGGAATCAGCCATACAAGGGTACCAGTCTATCACAAGGAGAACCCTAGCTAGAGGCCGGCCATTTCCATTTTTATTTTTTAATAGAATTTTACCTCTCAGGGGTAATCCCACTGTGCTGCATTCTGCTACCACTAATATCTGCAGCAGATCTACTTTTGACTAGATTTTGTACAGGTGACAATATGGTGCACTGTTTACAATGGAACTATTTAGGATTAGATTTTACCACCTTGACTTTAAGTAGCACCTTATTCCTCTACTAGTCCCATTGAAATTAATTGGGAATACATGTGGTGTACAGTACTACTCACCATGAGTAAGGGTACCAAAGTGAGGATGGGGATCAGAATTTGTCACAAAGGTTGCTCTGGTTTTTAATCCAAGTTTATCGTGTTTTCAGTCCTCTATAAAGAAAGGTAATCCTTGACACAAAGGGAAAAAAATCTGTCCTGATTTCAGGGTGTAGATCTGTAAAACTTGGTCCTAAGAGCTGTTCACTTATGCTGAGTAATGGTTAGATTGTGCCACATGGGCACATTTAATGGCAAGGTATTGCTGTGCCACCCCAAGATCATTTCAGGGTAGAAACAGTGATCCAGTGAGCCACAATTCCCTCCCCCACTCTCCCTTATTCAAAGAGGGTAGTTATTTGCTACTGGTCTGTAGTAGAAATTAATTATGGCTCCACTCACCGTATCACGCAGTTTCAACTCTGCTGGCCAGCATATTGTGGGGATGGAGAGGATGGAGTCAAGATGCCACCCACCACTCCCCATTCCAGCAGGCACACCTTACTTACTGCATGCCTTGACACAAGATAGCTTGCATAGAGGTAAAGTGGTATTTTCACCTCAGAGCAAAGGCTGAGGGACAATCTAGCCCTGGACGAAAAGCAATTCTTAAATCTTGGGGTGGGTTTAGCTATCTTGTTTGATCAAAGTCTAAGTACACTCTTCTCTTTTCCCTTGGGTTCTAGGAAGGACAAGTTGAGGGCTGACATATTTTTGAAACAAATACGGGGTGAAAGTACTATTTGAGAGGGGGATGGCACAGCTGGCTTCATTCAAATGCAGATGACACATGTATTACCTGCAAAATGATACTATTTTGGATTGCAGCATCCTGCAGAGATATGTGGTTAATTATCAGAAGGATAATTTATTGGAGAAGTTAAAAAGTTCAGTATAGAAGGTCATCACCGGATAACCGATATCAAACTGGTAAGTAAAGATTAATGGAACTGCAGTCTTGTTCACAATTATGTTTCTCAGGTGAATAAGTGGATTTTATTAACACAAGGGGCAAATGAAAGCAGAGTGTTACTATCGTTGGATTCCCTTCAGAGAAGAAGAAGTAAGAACTACCAGAACACATCATCTTGGGTGATTGAGGTATCATCAAGGGCCTCGAAGAAGCAGTATCAGCCTCACCCACACTGCCCCACTAATGTATTTCTACCATGAGTTCATTCTCCCTAATCATTTAATCCTCTGTGTTGAGACTTTAAATCAGTGCCAACTATGATGGTAGTTTTTTATGATATGGACACCTGTAAGAACTGGACTAAGATAATCAACTAATTTAGCAGGGGTCATTACATGACCATCAGATGGTAATTGTTTTCAGTCACTACCAATTAGGGTTGGAACTTGAGCCATGGAGCTAGAGATGAATAACTCCACAACATATTGCCACTAAGCCATCCAATCCAAGCAAGGGTCATACTTGCTGCTTCTGCTTCTCTCACCCCTTATTTGACAAGTTCTCAAGCAAGCTGTGTGGTGTCAGTCACTCACCGGTGGGAGCTCTGATAATTTCTGCTGCCATTGCTTTTGAAGTGCCAGTTTAAAAACCTCTCCTGCTTTGAGAAATAGTCCAAATCTCATCCTTTTGACATAACTAGAATGCACCTTTAAGTAAAGGGACACTGTGAGTTAAAAAAAAAATCACACTGCTGTCTGAAAATGTTATACCTTCCCATGTTACAAGTTAAAAGCTAACTGACAGAGAGTAGAAAAAAAAACAGTGTCTTTATTTCTTCAGTTTCTTTATGCATTTGACAGTATTTTGGGCCTGATCTTTAAAGGAAACTAGGTGTTAAAGCACCTAGCCCCTTTGGAAAATCTCATTAGGTACATATCTGCCTCTTTAGGTGTCTAAATACCTTTGAAAATCTGCTCCTTTGTCCCTAATTCAACAAAGCATTTAAACAGATGCTTAACTTTAGGTACGTGCTCAAATCTCGTTGGCCATTTAGGTGTCAAAATACCTTTGAAAATCTGCTCCTTTGTCCCTAATTCAACAAAGCATTTAAACAGATGCTTAACTTTAGGTACGTGCTCAAATTTCGTTGGCATCAATAGGATGTAATTCTTACGTGTGTTGCCCAATGGCCTTTGTATATAGCAGTTTTCACAGTTCCCTTTCAGTTGGCAATTAGTTTCTCTTGCTATTTTCTTGGGTGTTTTCTATAAATAGAAAATGCAATGGTAAAACTATATAAAAAAATTAGCACTCTCAATATGTGTAGCACCAGGAACTACTTTTAACATTTTTTTTCAATTAACTGGGTTTCAAATTGACTGTGTCCCTATAAGTTCCGTGAACACTGTCCATAGGCTATGAAAATGAAAGCCTTCCCTAAAATGGGTGGATGGCTGGAAAGGCTGACGGCTGTAATCTAGACAGTGATGAGAACTGGCAACAGCCTTCTGCAGTCACGTCATATACTATTGCTGTTTTACATGTATAAAGTTCTCCATTGGTATATTTGCCTGCACCGTGTTCTGCTAACTCCCAATACAGCTGTTTGTAGATGGAAGCAGCTGCCAGTCCAGATTACTGCTTGCATGTGTTATGAAAACAGATGTGCAAGAGAGGAAAGTGTGTGGTTCCAAACTCTACCTCCCTTACCACTTACAAGTAAAACAGACCAGAAAAAGACCTTGATGTGACAAATTTATACATCTGATCATTGTTTCCACTTTTCTTAACAGGTCTCTCCTGAGATACTGTTGATTGTATGTCACCTTTTAGTAAAGGGTAAGATGTAGTTGCAGGCTGTGTTAGCCTTTGCCCTACATGAATGTGCTGGAACATTGAAGGGTATAAAGGAGCCCCCTTATTCCTCTCCATGAACTACATGCTAGCAGGACCCATAATGGGGGAAAGAGTAACCTCTATGGGGCCTCTCCTCCTCTTCTATAGATGAGGAAGGAATAGAAAGGCAGGGGAAGGAAACAAAGCCCAGGCTCCATCAAAGCCCACCCCATCTCGCTACCCAGCAAAAGGTGAGCCAGTGCTGAGTGGTCAGTAATCTGCTATTGGTCTATTTGTGTTGTTTATTGCAGTAGCAGAGTATTTTCTCCCCACAGCAAATGGGAAGCCCAAGGACACTTGTAACTGAGAGTCATTTTTCCCTTACGCTTGAGCAGTTTATGGGATAGTGCCTGGCACTGAGGGCAGATTGTAACCTCACAATTTAGCCCACTATGACTTGCACAAAAACTACAAGAATACTGACTAGTTCAGTTGCACTGTACTACACTATGGAACCAAGTCTCTGAACACTGACAAAAGAAGTTATTAATTCCCCTTTCCTTCTTCATGAATTAGTCCCAATGTAGAGGATTCTTTTGGTTGAGTAGAAACAGCTCCTTTCCTTTCTGCATCTAGCTCTAAGCTAAAGAGCAATGAAATGCAAAGCAGGTCACAGAAGGTGTATTGAGTCTCAGGGTATGTCTACACTACGAGAGTAGTTCGATTTTACTTAAATCGAATATGTGGAATTGATATTACAAAGTCGAACGTGTGTATCCACACTAAGGACAATAATTCGACTTTGTGAGTCCACACTAACGGGGCAAGCGTCGACATTGGAAGCGGTGCACTGTGGGCAGCTATCCCACAGTTCCCGCAGTCCCCGCTGCCCATTGGAATTCTGGGTCGAGCCCCCAATGCCTGATGGGGAAAAAAATGTGTCGAGGGTGGTTTTGGGTAACTGTCATCATTCAACCGTCACTCCCACCCTCCCTCCCTGAAAGCGCCGGCAGGCAATCAGTTCGCGCACTTTTCTGGTGAGTGACAGCACTGCGAGCATGGAGCCCGCTGCGCCCATCACTGCAGTTATGGCCATTGTCAACACCTCGCACCTTATCATCTACCTTTTCCAGAGGCAGATGCTGAGAAATCGGGCGAGGAGGCTACGGCAGCGCGATGAGGACATGAAGTCTGAGAGTGGCACAGACCTCTCACAAAGCATGGGACCCCACGCCGTGAACATCATGGTGGCAATGGGTCATGTTGATGCTGTGGAATGGCGATTCTGGGCCCGGGAAACAAGCACGGATTGGTGGGCCTGCATAGTCCTGCAGGTCTGGGATGAATCACAGTGGCTGCGAAACTTTCGGACGCGGAAGGGAACTTTCCTGGAACTTTGTGAGTTGCTGTCCCCTGCCCTGAAGCGCAAGGACACCCAGATGCGAGCAGCCCTGGCTGTCCAGAAGCGAGTGGCCATAGCCCTCTGGAAGCTTGCAATGCCAGACAGCTACCGGTCAGTCGCGAACCACTTTGGTGTGGGCAAATCTACCGTGGGGGTGCTGTGATGCAAGTAGCCAACGCAATCATTGAGCTACTGCTGTCAAAGGTAGTGACCCTTGGAAACGTGCGGGTCATCATAGATGGCTTCGCTGCGATGGGATTCCCAAACTGCGGTGGGGCTATAAATGGAACTCACATCCCTATCCTGGGACTGGACCACCAGGCCAGCCAGTACATTAACCGAAAGGGCTACTTTTCAATGGTGCTGCAAACACTGGTGGACCATAGGGGACATTTTACAAACAACAACGTCGGATGGCCGGGCAAGGTTCATGATCGTGTTTTCAGGAACTCTGGTCTGTTTAGACAGCTGCAGGTAGGTATTTACTTCCCGGACCAGAAAATAACTGTTGGGGATGTGGAGATGCCTATAGTGATCCTCGGGGACCCAGCCTACCCGCTAATGCCCTGGCTCATGAAGCCCTATCCAGGCATCCTGGACACTGAAAAAGAACTCTTCAACTACCGTCTGAGCAAGTGCAGAATGGTGGTGGAGTGTGCTTTTGGACGTCTCAAGGGGAGATGGAGAAGCTTACTGACTCACTCTGATCTCAGCAAAACCAATATCCCCATTGTTATTGCAGCTTGCTGTGTGCTCCACAATCTCTGTGAGAGCAACGGAGAGACCTTTATGGTGGGGTGGGAGGTTGAGGCGAATAGCCTGGCTGCTGATTACGCCCAGCCAGACAGCCGTGCGATTAGAAGAGCCCAGCGGGACGTGCTGTGCATCTGGGAGGCTTTGAAAGCTAGGTTCCTCAGTGAGCAGGGTAACCTGTGACTATTAAGTTTGTTTAAAGAGAAGCTGAACCTGCCCCCGTTTCTTTACCCACTTAATGTTGACTATCCTCTCCAGCTACATACCCCGTTCATCCCATCCCCCCTCTTCCAACACAAGTTTAAAAATAAATAAATGGAACTTTGTTAATGAACACCGTTTTCTTTATTACGGATTTCATGGTAAAGTGTTGAAACTGGGACGCAGACTGTGGTGGAGAGCGGGCGTAGTGATGGAAAGAACACTTCTAAACTCGAGGAATGACAGGCTCCTGTTCCTAGAGCGGTCCACAGTGATGGACTGGTTGTTTCAACTGAGCCTGCCACCCCTCCTTTTCGGGACTCTGTGTGTGGGGACTATGTGACTCTGTGGCGGGGGAGGACAGTTACAGATCCCCTGCTGCGTGGCTCTGTGATCCAGGATAAGGACTACTGCATAAGATCTGTAACTGCCCTCCCCCACACAGAACATGAAAACCACCTCCCAGACTGACCAGGGTGCCTAGTGATTGCAATGTGTGTGTGTCATCCCGTGTCCTTTTCTTTCTCCGCCTAATCTGCACCAGCCTCTGGGAGGGGGATGCCAGGGTAGGTTGGGAGACAGTCGTAGCTGTGGGATGGGAAAAAGGGAGTGAATTCCTCACAAAGATAATTTTTTGTGAACAATGAACATAGTCTTTCTCTGTGAACAAGACCATGCACAGCATCTATCACATGCACACTCAGGACAAGGTCGAATTTTCGGCCTTCACATTCAGTGCCTGGGGTCTTGCAGTGGAGATCAGACAAGCGGGGCAGGACAGCGGAATTCGGGTAACAGGCTGACATGGTAAGCCGTAGACTTTTGGCTGCTTAAAACTTAAATTATAGCCGTGCCCTCCTTTCACGTTCAAAGCAATGCTCCTATCGTTGGCCAGTTCCTGCTGCCGGCAATCCGGCAAGCATGAACTCTGCCCTGACCCACCCCCTCGCGGCTGTCCCCGGGAAAGATCCCTGTATGCTGCCCCTCTCCCACCTCCACCGCGTGGCTGTAAACCGCCAGTGACAATTCTGTAAAGGAACAAGCAAGCAGTCCCAATAGTAACATTCCCCTAATTCTAAGCAGGTCACCATGAGCGACATCACTCTGCTGAGGATTTCTGAGACCAAGAAAGAACGCATGCTGCGTGAAAGCCAGCAAAAACCAGGGCCGTATGCCTCCATGCTCTGCAAGGCAATGATCCCAGAGTTCTTGATGATAGCCTGGCGCGGAAAAGTTTCCTACCATGGAGGACACAATAAGGCCGCTCTCCCCAGGAACCTAATGCAAAGGCTTTCCAATTACCTCCAGGAGAGCTTCGTGGAGATGTCCCATGAGGATTTCAGCTCTATCCCCAGACATATAGACCTTCTTTTCCAGTAGCTGCACTGGCAAGGACTAAAAAGTAGAGCGCCTAGGGCAAACTAATCATGATAAACCGGACATTGTTAGATTCTTTTGCAGTAGTTGCACTGCCAAGGACTAAAACGTTAAGCACCTAGGGCAAACAAATCATGAAAAACCCATTGTTAATATTCCTGTTCTGTTCAAAATAAATGTTTACATGTTTAAAACACTTACCAACTGATCCTTCCCCTGATTCAGAGTCTGGGTTAATGTCTGGGGATGGTTGGTAGGGGATCTCTGTGAGAGTGATGAAGAGATCCTGGCTGTCTGGGAAATCAGCGTTGTAAGCGCTGTCTACTGCCTTGTCCTCCTCCTCACCTTCCTCATCTTCCCCGTCCGCTAACATCTCCGAGGAAGCGGCCGTCGACAATATCCCATCCTCAGAGTCCACGGTCAGTGGTGGGGTAGTGGTGGCGGCCGCACCTGGAATGGAATGCAGTGCCTCGTAGAAATGGCATGTCTGGGGCTGGGATCCGGAGCGTCCGTTTGACTCTTTGGTCTTCTGGTATGCTTGTCTCAGCTCCTTGATTTTCACGCGGCACTGCATTGCATCCCAGCTGTATCCTCTCTCTGTCATGGCTTTTGAGATCTTCTTGTAGATCTTTGCATTCCGTCTTTTCGATCGCAGCTCCGAAAGCACGGACTCATCGCCCCACACAGCGATCAGATCCAAGACTGCCCAATCAGTCCATGCTGGGGCCCTCTTTCTATTCTGAGATTGCATGGTCACCTCTGCTGGAGAACTCTGCATCATTGCCAGTGCTGCTGAGCTCGCCACAATGTCCAAACAGGAAATGAGATTCAAACTGCCCAGACAGGAAAAGGAATTCAAATTTTCCCGGGTCTTTTCCTGTGTGGCTGGTCAGAGCATCCGAGCTCGGACTGCTGTCCAGAGTGTCAACAGACTGGTGCACTGTAGGATAGCTCCCGGAACTATTAGCGTCAATTTCCATCCACACCTACCCTAATTTGACATGGCCATGTCGAATTTAGCGCTACTTCCCTTGTTGGGGAGGAGTACAGAAATCGAATTTAAGAGACCTCTATGTCGAACTAAATAGCTTCGTTGTGTGGATGGGTGCAGGGTTAATTCGATTTAACGCTGCTAAATTCGACATAACCTCCTAGTGTAGACCAGGCCTCAGTGGCTGACTCTCCATTTAACAAGGCTGGCAGTGGTGGCAGCTAAATGTGCATTACTTTGGCCAGGAAGGACACTAATTTAGCATATGAAATCACCTTCCTAGTGCCCCTGTCCGATGTTCCCGGAAGAAATTCAGATGATGCTCCACCTCCATTTGAAAGAAATTATTGCAGATAGCTATGTACCATTTTTTAAAAGGGATTATCTACAGTATTTATTACAACAATTACAAAGGATCATTTGACTGTAAATGGCATTTCTCTCTCTCGTTATGAATCAGTCAGTCATTAACCTTAACAATATCGATGAGTTTTCATTGTGCATTTCAAGTAGATTAATAAACAATGGAAGAGTTAAGAGCCCATTCCACACACTGTGATGTATTCCCGCATTATTGGTTCTGTATAAATAAGCAATGCTTCATTGTGTTATGAGAGATTTATGAAGGAACTACAATATGGTTAGGAGGGAAACAGACACACACACAGCCGTAATGACAGAAAAACAAAGATGCGCGCGCGCACACACACACACACACACACAGCATACAACTGACAATAAGCAGACATTCTGCTAGGTAAAAATCACTTTCAATTTATTAGGTTTATGTCACTGTGAATCTCACCTAGTTTAATAATTAGTATAGGACAAGAAGTAATGGATTTAAACTGCAGCAAGGGAAGTTTAGGTTGGACATTAGGAAAAACTTCCTGTCAGGGAGGTTAAGCTCTGGAATAAATTGCCTAGGGAGGGTATGGAAATTCCATCATTGGAGATTTTTAAGAACAGGTTAGACAAACACGTGTTGGGGATAGGCTAGTTAATACTTAGGGCTTGTTACACTACCACTTAAGTTGATGTAACTTACATCACTCAGGGGTGTGAAAAATCCACCCACCTGAGCAATGTAAGTTACATCGACTTAAAGTGGTGTCTACACCACGTTATGTGAGTGGGAGATGCTCTCCTGCTGACATAGCTTCCTCCTATCCTTGAGGTGGAGGATAATTATGCTGAGGGGAGAGGATAGTGTGTCTTCACCAGACGCGCTGAAGCGGTGCAGCTGCGCCGATGTAGCATGGCAGTGTAGACTAGCCCTTAGTCTTGCCTCAGTGCAGGGAACTGAACTAGATCACGTATTGAGGTCTCTTCCAGTCATAGATTTCTGATTCTTTTCACCACCTCTAGTAAATGCAGCCCAGTATCCAGACGCTTCATGCTGTTAGGGTGATGTGCGAAGCCTGAGAAAGAGTTGGACATCACAATTTAGTCCCCTTTGCCAGCTGATTCTCCGAGCAATGCTGGCATCTGTTCAGAGGGTGAGGTTCCATATTGGTGGCCAGGAATGAGGACGGGCTGAAAGAATCCACGTTCATTATCTGATATCTCCTGGATGAACAAAGGAAACAGATGTGACTAGCACTGCAGGTGATTTTTTAACTCATCCGTTCTGCATGCTATAACACTCCATGTGAGCAGCTAAATATATCTGCTTTAGCAAGGGTAGAAATAATACTAAGAGTTGGTCTCCCATTTCTAAAGAACGCAGCCAGAAAAACCCTTTTCTGGAAGCACATCTTCAGCATCAACCTGTAAATATGATGTTGTTTGATGTAATGCCCACAATACAGTATATGGGCCACGTGTATGGATCTGCGAGTTCCCTACATAACCCTCACAACCCTACACATGTCCTAGCAGATGAACCATTTACTTTGAGCAATGGGGAACAGAAACTGCCCAGATGGCACAGTGGGAAAATCTGCCCATTTTAATGCCCAGTCACAGATTATCCTGGAACTTGACAAATCACGAGAGCACTCAGCTGTAATTTTCTGATTTCTGGCAAATGCAGACGTTCAGACATGACACAATTAATTTAAGAGTATTGTTGAGAGCTGGGTCTAGACCTTTATATCACCCAAGGGCCTGAGTTATGATTCAACAACAAAATAAGCTCTCCCATTGTGCTGCTTCATTTCCTTCTCAGAGTCAAATTAATTTTTGGTATAACCCTTTGGAAATCAAAGGATTTAAACAAGGGATAAACTTGGCACTCTGTATGGAGCCTCTGCCTGCTCTATAAGGACGCAATCATGCAAGAGGCTAAGCATGACTGTGGCTTGCTGAATGTACTGATTTCAATAGGAGTTGAAGGCATACAGTAGCCCACGGGAGAGCTTAACATCTTGCAGGATCCAGGCCTATAAGAGAGTTCAGAAGACGAGGTGGTCTGTAATAGCCTGATCCAAAAAACACTGAAGTCAATGGATGTCTTTACATGGATTTTTAAAGGGTGTGATTCAGGTCCCAAGTGAGGGCTCATGCTATGTCTTTCTGCTACTTCTCTTTTATACAGATGACCTGTTTTCCTTGCAAACCTTGCAGATGCAAATAAGGGAGGCTGCTGAAAATTTGGTCTGTCATTCTGCACAGATGTTCTATTCATACTTCGGGATCTTAAACAATTTTAACAGTACTATTTTAAATTATTTCAATTCAATTTTCAATGTTTCAAATAGTTTGCCATAAATGTGCTACATAATCTGTTTCCTCAGAGTTTTCTTCTTGTTTTTTGGATCCTGTGACTCTCTCTCAAGCCAGCTGGATTGTTATTGTGTGTGTGTCTCTCTCTCTCACTCTCCTGTATAAGTATTAGGTATGTACCTATTAGAGCAGAGTAACTAAAACAAATACTTTATCTGATGAATGTAGCTTCTTTATCTTTTTATTGCAAAGTCATTAGAGATCTGATTTTCTTTAATTTGTTTTGTGAAATTATTACATTATACTTTTTCACTGTATGGATTGATTGCAACAGTCCACTGTGCATATCTGTTTGTTGTGGTTGTTGTTGTTTTAGCTAATCAAGCTGTTTTGATTAGTTGTTGGTCAGATACATAATATAATTATTCTCTGTATTAATTGAATGAGTGCACAAATACTCCTGGTGTGACCATTTACACATGCAAATTTAAAATGGTTACCACCAGTTCACTTCCTGGAAGCATTGTGTGCAAAGCTCAATTTCTGAATGGCAACATTTTCAGTTGTTTTCACTAATTTCAGATTTGTCACTTTCGGTGTGACTACCTTGAGACCCCCTCATGCTGGATTTTGAAAGATGTGGTGGGCCTACAACTCCCATAGAAGTTACTGATGTCATTATGCTTCTCAGGTTCTGGATCCCTGGCTTGTGACACCATGGGCTCAAATCACCATTGCATTAGTCCAATTTTATGCCAGTCAAGCTATACTAAAGTCGGGAATTTTGGATAAGGAGATGAAATCAATGAGCAAATGCCCACTGAACTCTCCCACGGAGTGTCACAGGGCATTTTCATAAACGTTTTCGCTTCATGGATGGTGTTTTCTGCTTTAAATCAACTTGAACTTGAGCTGCCTTTTTGCCATCCATTCCTGATGCCAAACTTTTTTTTCCCAACAAATTTAACTTGGTAAGTTGCTGAGCTCACAAACCAACCACACTAGTTCTAATCAAGCCTCCACCTACCAGAGACAGAAGAGAATAGTAAATTCCTGCGCTAGCTGGAATGAATTTGAGAAGAAGAATGATCTTGTGGTTAAGGCACTGAACTGGCACTGACAAAATTTGGTTTTAGTGTCTGGCTCTGCCACAGATTTCTTGTCTGACTCTGGGCAAGTCACATGAAATAGGAGTCTCCCATCTGCTAAGGCCGCTTTATACAAAGTAAGTGGCTACGTTAATGTCACTCTGTGCTAGACATGCCAAGGGAGATTTGTTGTGTACAGGGGAATGGTCCACATGTGTATATATGGTGGAGGTGGCTCTGCCACCTCTTACACTAACTGCCCTCCTATATCAAGCATAAGGAGAAGGAGAAGGCTTGTCCAAGCTTTCCAGAAGTGTGGCATGGAAAAGTGTGGAAAAGAGGGAGCAGATGTCATTCAATGGACCTCTACTGTGCTCAAGTCTCCTGGAATCCTCCTGGAATATTCCAATCCTGGAATAGAATTCCTGAGGGATGTGGTGGGTCTGAATCAGGGATTCACAACGGTCTGCCTGTGGCTATTTCTCTCCACGAAGTCCAAGTATACACCATTATCTCGCTATGCTTCAGTCTCTGAAAATGGCATTAATGCTTCATTTCTTCCACCCACACTTTCTCTCTTTTGTCTATTAAGATAAGCCCTGTCTCTTCTCATGTTTCTCTTGTGCTAGGTGCTGTACATACACATTGTACCAATAGGCACTTCTAGCATCCCTGTTATGTAAATTAAAATGATGCTAAAGTGTCTCAATAGCTTTTGGAGGGAGAAAGAAATATCTTTGAAAATTTGGCATCTCAGCTATGGTCCCTAGCGGTCCTGCACTGATGGAAGTTAAATACCTCATAGAAATCTTTGAAAAGAAGGAAAGTTAAGTCCAATGTCCTGAATAATGGTTACAACATTTAAAAACAACAAGGGGTAAGATAAATATCTTATAGTGCATGAGAAATAACTTGATGATATCCTTTTAAGGACTAGGACTGCATTTTCAAAAGAGAGTAAGGGAGTTAGGTGCCCAATTCTCATTAACATTCAATGGGAATTGAGTGCATAACTCACTGAGATCCCACCCTGCACATATGTCTCTGTGCAACTTGAAATGTATCAAACATTGATTTGTGCAGTCTCAGAAAACTTCTTTGTGCAAACTGGTGGCAACAGACAGGAGCAATAGATTGTGAGGATGAAATTGTGAAAAAAAGAACAGCAGCAGCACCACTAGTACAGATGCAGAATTTAGTACCATTTGTGATAGATGTTGATAACCTTTGCCAGAGACACTGGGAGTAGACAATAAATAGCAGAGGCCACATTTCTTATTAATTGCCTATAAACACTTAGTGACTTAGGGTGACCAGATGTCCCAATTTTATAGGGACAGTCGTGATTTTGGGATCTTTTTCTTCTATAGGCTCCCATTACCCCTTATCCCAATTTTTCACACTTGCTGTCTGGTCACCCTATAGTGACCGTACTTGAAGATTTGAAAGTTACCCTCCTCTGAAGAGGGGCTTTGTCCCTGCATTGTTCATCAAATGATCAGCTCCTTTGTAATGATGCACAGAAAGGACCCCAGTTTTAGCAGCCCCAAATGAGTTTTCCCTCAAACAGCAAAAAGGTGAGGAAATAAATCCAAGGGTATTGGGGGGAGATATCTCTGTCAAATAGTTCAGGGTACTGATGAGGCCTTTCCTGCCATTCTTGGGGGAAAAGATAAAGAGAAGGGAGGGGGGAAAACAGAGAAAGAAAATGAAATTACTATAGGAAAAGAATAATTGCCAGAAAAAGTGTGAAGTGCAGCTCTTATGTATTTTCTACACCTTGTAAAGATCCTTAAAGCCTTCAGCATTTTAATTAAATATGACAGCTTGACAAAAGGAGCAGCTAGGTGTGAAATGCATATACCGCTGGAGGGAGGCTTTCCGCACAACAGTGACCTGAAATCAGGAAGTCACCAACTGCGACCTTCGCTGTGCTTTGCAGAGCAGCTGGAGCTGCAGGCGGGGTTGTTGACTGTGCATTCCCTGAAACTGACACACCAGATTTATTATTGAATGAGTCAGAAAGGCAAGGAGAGAACACAGCCAATACCGTTTGCTCTATGTATTACCTTGCAGGAATAGAAAGAGACATTGCCCCTCCCCCACCCACATTGTAGAGGCTTTATTTCTTACTGCTGCAGTACCTCTGGTTAATGACCCTTATGACTGTGCATGTAGAAGAACTTATCTTGAAAAAGAGGCTCAGAAATGAACCCTGGCATCATTTTCTCCTTTAAAAAACGTAGTTTGTAGGATTATGACAGTTAATCTGATTCTTCTCTAAAACTGGCTGCAATTGTAGCCTATAATGGCATTGCTTTTTATCTTTACATGGCTTTTCCATTAGATGCTCCCTCCAGTGCAGGGCTGCCTAGCTAGGTAGCACTTTGCTGAATTTGAAGTGTCTCCATTATTAATTCATTTGCTATTCATTGTAATAAAACTAATCATAATGAATTTATTTGGCATAATGTGGATATTTTATATCCTTTCACTGTAATTCCTCTGCAGTTTCAATTAAAGAATTTCCCTGATATCAGGAGAGCTACCTTTCGGTTTCTTGCTCAGCCTTCTCGGTGCTTCAGTGTTAGCCGTAGGATAATTTGTACCTGCTACCAGAGTCAGCTAAAGAAATGATTAGGAGAAAGCCTCTAATCAAACTCAGGATCAAGAAGTGGGAATTCTTAGAATCATCAATCCTGTTTCAGATTGTCAAGAAGTGAGGCAGATTAATCCCTGGTGTAAACCCACCAAAATCAATGCAATTAAACCAAGGGAGAATATGGCTCAGGTGATTGTATGTCTCTTTCTCAAGCTGTGAGATGACTGTAGATGTGTTCAGGGAGACAGATTGTATTTTGCAAGAGAATTACTGATGTGAACTGTGTCTGCAATCTTGTTGAAGGAAATCTCACCCTCACTCACTCATCAAAACATATGTTGAGGAGATAGTGCTTCCATTTAACACTATACAAACTAGACATGTATCTGAGCTGGAAAGTTCAAATTCATATATGAATCCAAAGTTTTTTTGAAGTTTAGGGGTAGGGTTTTTTTAATTTGTATCTAGAACTGTGATTCAAATTCATCTTTACTTTATACATTTATCCTGCCTTATGTAATATGATCTATTAAAAAGGTCTGTGTTCTATAACATCCTGAACCAGAAGAGAATGGGAGACCTGCACAACAACATTTTAGACTGTTTCCAGTATTTGGATTTTTAAAACCAAATGTAATGCTCATCAGAGGTGTCAGATTAGCCATCTTGGGGAATGGAGTCTTCTATTTATTTATCTATCAAGGAGGTACAACCGGCCACAGTCAGAGTATCCAGTCACTCTGTTCCAGCCATGTAATATTTCACCATTTATCCCAGTGGATTTCTACCACTCACTCTGCCTTAATCTGGCCTTTTTACATAATCTTCAAAAATTAACAGACATCAGTGTAACAAGTATAGTCATGAAACACAGACAGTTCTTTGTAATGAATAAATGTAACATCATGCATAAATATCACACTATCCAGAGTTACTCACTATGAAGCAGTGCAGGCATTTACTTACCTCCACCAACATAAACCCCCCAAAGTTATTAATGGGGGGAAAAGTTCCAGTTCCATTCATACATTAATATTCTCCCTTTCAAAACCACACCATTCTGTCTTTAAACTTGTACAAACAGTACATTATTGGCTGAACACCAAGGGCCTGATGCTAGTACCTCTGAAGTCAATGAGAGCACCGATACTGACATTGTGGCAGCAGGATTAGGGATGAAGACCCTATTACTCTACATGGCAATGGGTCTGGATACCTGTGATTGGGCAGAGAGGTGCCATGCCAGCAGAGCAGGGGTTAAGGATAACCTATGGACCCAGCTAGAGCACTCCCTGTCCACCCTCTCCCCACCCCCCCACCCCCACACACACTATATCTGCAGCCACTGCCAAAGGGAAATAAATGGAAAGAGCCTGGCTCAGTTCAGGGCTGACTGGCCAAGAAGGAAGATGAAGCTCTGCCTAAAGGGAGAGCAGCCACAGGAAATCCCAAGGAGCAAGAGACATTATGAGTAAGAGGCTGTTGGGGCAACCAAGCCTGAAGGAAAAGGTAGGGACACCCCAAGGGCAGGCTGTTGGGTGGCTCAGTATTGAGTTGTTTACCTTTTGTTTAGAACATTTTGGGGTTAGGCCTGTTCAACTGCCTCCTCGAAGACTGAAGGGGCAAGAGCTCACCTCAGTGGACACCAGAGACAGAGACTTCTTCCCTCCAGGGTGACCTATAGTTGTTTAGTGGTACCTGGAAGGTCCATGAGGGGAAGCTGTCCCATGCTCACCTTACTTGTGATACCTTACTTGTGAATTCCCAGCCTTTCTGCCATCATGTCATGGAGGGATTCTGTTTACAATGTGTATTCAAAGGCATTTGAACAACAGAGCAAATGCTAATGCTATTTCAATTTTGACTACTTTTTAAACAGAACGGGGTTTTTTTGGGCAGGGTGGAGGAGAGAAATCTCATAGGATTGGGCTCTTCAAAATTTTTTAGCATTTTATCTTGGCTCATATATTTAAAGGACTGAAAAGCAGATCATGCCCTCCTTGTGGAGGGGACTCTCATCATATGTGGAGCTACACACTTCCCCTTATGGAAAGGGTGAGGAAGTGAGCCACCTCCATGCCAGCACTGCCCCCAAACAAACACTCATACCCTTCTTCTGGCTGATTACCTACAGGTTTGGGGGTGGGGGGGGGAGGGAAGGAGGCAGGCATCAGGCAAGCTACCAACACAGCTAACTCAGATGTTAGTTAGCCTAAACTGTTAGTCAGTGCTTCCTAGAAAGTGGAGGATGCCTTTGTTTCTGGTACTTGAATTTCTTGCTCTTTCCATCCCTATTTCTCTATCTTAAAACACAGACAATCCAAGTCTTCCAGGTGGTTTCTCCCCTCCTTCCTGAATATATACGTATGCAGGCATTTACTTGTGATTGCCCTTATGCGTATATATATTTAAAGGGCATTTGTACCAGAAATGGAGCCATCTTGAAGGTTATGTGGGTTGGGGAACTATCCAATCAGATGGCAGTAACAACATATGAATAACACAGCATGAATAGAAAATATGTGAAGCTAGCTCCCTTCAAATATTTTATAAATAATCCATACATTCCCATATGTTTACATACACCATTCTTTGAAGACCTCTGAATAACAAACAAATTTATGTCTCTGCAGATAATTTATGAACAGGAAAAAAGCATTTACGTGAGAATAAATTTTTCACTACAAATAGTTTGCCCAGGTCTAGTCCTGAGCTCCCATACAGGAGATAGAATAGGGCTATAGTAATTATACAGGCTGAGATTAATTTATTTAATGTGACCAAGTTGAGGTGTCTTTAACAGAGGGATTGTTTAAAGGTATGTGGGCAGTTCAGGTATTTGTGTGAAACTCAAGGCATATACACCATATTAAAGTACAGCAAGGTTACCTTTAATCTCTATAAATGGTTGAAAAGAAAAAGGAAATATTCTGTACCAGTAACAGCCCCATGTTAACCTTACAGCATGGCAACATTAGCAGTTTGTCGTTGATTTAATCCTCAACTCTTTAAAAATATATCTGTGTTTATACAGTGCCTAGTACAATGGCATCCTGGTGCATGACTAGGGATCCCATAATCTATGGTAATGCAAATAGTAAATAATAATATTTTAATGACTAATACCTATAGTAAAGCAAAACATTAGTTTAATGGCAAAATTATGTATATTACATTTAAAATGATTTATTCTCCTTGACTGTGACATTTATGAGTACATTGCTGCAATGTCACAGCCTAATTTATCCTGGATGGTGTTTCCTTCAGTTAATAGAAATTAGTTATATGAAAATTACTCTAAAAACCTATAAAATTTGATAGATAATGTTAAGCTTCCAGTAGATTAAAACAAAACAAAAACTTGTCCAACTGAATTCTAATTCTATACAATTCTCATATTCTATAGACTAGTATAGTATATGATTCAGTAGCAAGGTTATAATTTTCCATTCAATTCTAAAGGACATTTTCATAAGGCAAGCACTTGTGGTCCATCAGTGAGGTAATGAAACAGTGTATGTTGAAAGGTCAGGGAACTGTGGCTGATCATAGTGGAACACAGGGATTGCCTTTCTGCTTCAGACCCAAGGACCATCTACTGCACTAGTCTGTTTCTGACAGTGACCATTACCAGATGCTTCAGTGAAAGGTAGAAATGCAGCAGTGGGTAGATATTCAGTAATCTGCCCTCTCATCCTGGTCTCTAATAGTTGGAGACTGGCTTACTCCCTGAAGCATGAAGTTTAATACCCCTTCCAAAATTTGTTGTCAATACTTATACCTCTGGCTATTCTTGTTATTTCTATGAATGTCCTATCCCTTTTGGAAAATTGTTAAATTCTTGATTTCAATGAATTCCTGTGGCAACGAGTTCCACAATTTAATTACACCTCATGTGGAAAAGTATTTCTTCTTATCACTTTTGAATTTCCCATCTTTTTATTTGGGGATAGGAAGAAAGTGGGTAGGAGGAGCAAAAGGTTTGGGCAAGGAATTTTACCAGGGAGAGGTGGAAGGAACAATCAGTTTCAGCAGAAGAAGGCAGATGGGTGGAAGTTTCAAGGGTGTGTATGGGAGATTGAGGCCTATAGAGCTGAAGAATATGTCTGTTGGTGATGGAAGAGTGGCCTCTAACTTTTCAGATAAATGACTCATTCATTGTCATGCAATGTGGACTTGATCCTGTGAAGACTTATGCCTGTGTTTAACTTTACACAAGAATGTTCAGGGGGACTACTCACCATATGTAAATTTAAGTACATTCATAAATGTTTATAGGATTGAAGAACAATTGTATTAAATAATGTAACAACTAAAAAAACAGCAGTAAATTTAGTGTGAGCTAATTCTAATGGATTCACTGAAAAGGCCTGATCTTTGTTTTAACAAACATCCATTTAAAGTAATTATGGGGGTTTGTTAAAAGTTCATTAATAAAGGGGAACTTTCGAAAAGGAGACAGAAGCTGAAGAGGAAGAGGGAAACCAATAGATAGGTGAGTGAAGACAGTACAGGGAGAATTTAGGGACTGATTGATGAAGACTGAGAAGGATTTTAAATGTGATCAGGCTGGGGAGAGGAGCAGGTTAAGAAAATATCTAAGCCAAACACAAAAGCCACTTTATAGCTCAGTAATGACAAAAATATATGTAAGATTTGTTTTTAATTTTATGAGAAACTCCATTTTATCCAATTGTTTGAACAACCTACACCTCTTTTAAGTAGAACTCCCTGTATTATGTAATCTGCCATCTCTTTTACAGGAGATAAGTGATAATGTATATCATTCAGCTTCTAAAGTAATTGCAATGTGTTTGCCATATAACTAAATTGTTAACAGTTACCTAGGACGTAAACAATATTTTATGATGCATGAAATCTATGCCATGTACAGTGGAGCAATGCCCAGTTAATACTACATCTCCATTGCTCATCACATAGCACAAATTATATTTTAAGGGAAAATAACTACCATAGCCAGGAAGAACAGGTCAGAGAGAGGAAACCTAGAAGCTGTGAGTTGCAGTTGGCTGTGCTGGAACTCCAGATCTGGCACAGCTATATTTCAGAGTATCATCTGCTTTTTATTTTACCCTTCAGATTTAACTGTAGCTGATATTGAAAACACAGACAAATCTCTCCTTTTCTCTCTGTTCCTGGATAGAAAGGGAGGAGAAATAAACACAAAGAAAACCCAAGAGGGAAATGGAGTTTCATTAGACCAGTTTTTGATATAACAGCGCTGGCATCAGTGAATGGGCATGTTTTAAAATCTACTGCATCTTTAATTGGACTGAATCACCCTATTCAGTTCTTTTTATGGAGCCTAATGCCACATTTATTTGAAAATAAGAAATTTTCCAGTATCTGGAAATAAATATAGTGATGTGTGCTACTGTGGAGATATTAATGGGGATCACCTGCCATCTTATCTGCTTAAGGATACAACCATGCTGTCATGGTTTGGGAGGTCATTGTTGTGGATATGTGTTGGTTTTCTTTAATATTCAGACTTGTGTGCACATGCACACTACTGCCTTCATCTGAATGGAATCAGACCTGGTGAAGCTGGTTTACACAGAACCTAATACTGTATTAATGATACTGTACTGAATGAAGATTCCCCTTCGATTAAGTGGTGAATGTGGTGGTATTATGCTTTGTAGTGAAAGTTCAAGAGTTCTAGTCCCAATTCTTACTCGCTCTCTGAACAGATGCTTTTGCTAGTGAGGGTACTTTTATATGTACCTAGCTAGGGACCGTGTATTAATACAGGGTCTGATCCAACACCCATTGAAGTCCATGGACAGAATCATATTGACTTCTGTAGGCTTTGGAACAGGTCCTTAGTCACCAACATTTTGTCTGGCCTGAGATTTGACATACACAAATTTCAGCCTATTATGGTCATTTGTATTCATTCACGTCTTCAAAACAATGGATTGGCACCTTTAATATAGCTAAAAATCCTATTTCTCTACCCAACCGCATCAGAAAACAAAACCATTCCTCTGCCCAGGAAGTTGCTGGTTTAATATTCATATATATATATATATATATATATATATATATATATATATATATATAGGTGTGTGTGTATAAAATATATATAATGTAAAAAAGCACCAGGAGATTTTATATATATATTTTATATATATACAGCAGGAAGGATGTGCCAACTAACTAACATGTGGAATTATGGCCTACAAATCTTCCCAGACAACCCTCTCCTCCCCACCCCAATTTACTTACAATTAGGCTGAACAGCTTGCCATCAGCAAAAACAATTTTGTAGAAATTAAGATCTTTTTCGGGAACATGGTTATTCCAATGAAATTTTTGATGGAGGGGAAGTTAAAAGACAGTTTTTTTCTGGGGGGAGGTGGGGTGTTCTGAGAACTCCTCCTGTATCATGCCCCAAGATGAGAGAAGTTGGGGAGTGCCTACTTTGAGCATCATGCTGGCACTTAGGTGCTGCGCTGCTCAGCGCTGTCTGGACTTCGGTGACTTTGTGCATGCTCACCAGCAGAAATTGAGGGAACTTTACTGGTGGAAACTTAGACGCTTATGGGGTTAGGCAGAAGCTGAGTGTGAGTTTTGAGGACCTGCATTTTGGATGTAGATGCTTAAAGTGGCAGTTAGGCATCGGAAGCCTGTTGTGGATCTGCCCTCAGTGACTTACCCAAGTCCATACAAAAAGTCTCTTGCAGACCCAGGAAATGAACCGAGATCTCCTGAGTCCTAGTCTAGTGCCTTAACTATCATACCCAGCCTTCCTCACGGATTAAAAATATAACTGAGAAAATTAGTATTTTAAAGCACTTTTGGCTTAGTACAACCTCTGTTCAGGGTCAGAGTGAAATTGTGTAAAAACTGATACTATATCAACAAAATGTCGACAAATGTGATTTAAATAGTAAATCACTGCCCTTAGTTATGTCAGGACAAGCTCAGTGAATTTGATGAGGCTGCAGAGATGTAGCTCAGGTCCCAATTTTGTCCACAGTCTGGTAATTTATACTACATTAGAGGAAAATACTTTTGTAAATGAGCTTGCTATTTCTTTTACTGACATGTAGATTTTTAATTGACTTCTGACAGTCTATTTTTGATTATTAGTTTTTTTAATGACAGTTAATTAACAGATGTTTGGCAATGCAGCTGCCTCATCATGCATTTCCCTGAGTGGAGTCCTTCCAGACTCTCAAATACATCATGATAATTTTATGAAAATGCTAATTCCGGACAAATTCTCATCTGGAGACCAAGTAACAGGGTTTTCTATGCAAGTCCTATCCAGGGGCTAGACTAGCTCTTCTCCTATCAGTGTTCTGCAGCCTTACACAATTATGCTGTCGCTGCAACAGACACTAGGTTGCAGATTAATCCAATGTCTGCTACTCATCCCTTATGATTGGCCTGTATACCCCACAGGTCACAGACCCACTGGCCATGTAAAAAAGGCACCACAAACCCTTTTACATAATTCTTCAGGCATTCTCTCTGTTAAGAATATCATTGAATGGTCTTGTAAGATACCTAATGCCTTCCTTTCCCAGTGAGTTCAGTGCATCTACTGGTACTTCACCTGGCCTAGATGCTGTCTCTTTTTTTTTCAGTTTTCTAAGTGTATCTGCAACCTCTGCCTCCTGCGATCTAACCCGCTCTGATTTGGCTGACATGTTCTTAGTTCCACCTTTGGATTCTCCTCATTCACCACTCTTTCAAAATAAGCACTCCAAACTTTTTGATTGATTCACCATTGTTTGCAATATGCAACATTTGTTTCTACTGTCAGCAAACTTGAGCACATCTCTCGTCATTTGCTCTCTTGCCTTGAAAAGTCTACAGATGATCTTTGCTCCCTCATGTCCTCCTAGTTGATTATATAGCATACCAGGGGCCATATTTTAGCTGTCGCAAAATTTCCTTTGGCCTCCGTTTTTGCCTCCATGTACACCATCTTATCACAGCTCAAACCACTAGCCTGCCATTTTTGAAGGTTACCTTTTTTCCCCCCTCTCAACAGATTCTTTAACCAGAGTGTTCCATAACCAAGTCTCTCCCTTCTTAGCCTTTTTAACACTAATTTAATCACTCCTAGGACTTCATTTGCTATTTTCAGCAAATCTAACTTTAGTTTATACCAGCTGTCCTCCATACATCCCTTGATGTAATTAGGAAGTCTAAGCATTACTCCTTGCATAAAGTTTTTTTTTTCATTCCCATCTTTGAATTTCCACAACTTTGGCCTTTCTGGTGCCCAAGGATTCAGTTGCTTCCATGTCGCTGCATTTTGAAGTCCATAAGGAGAAGTCTGTGCTGTCTTACAATGTACTCACCACATATTACCTTACATTTGATTATTCATGATCTATCTTCTTCTTGTTAAAAAGAAATCAGTTTAGGACTTGTGTCCTCCACTGGCATAAGTGATGAGGTGGCTTTCTCTTGTCTGAATCTGCATATATTTCAATCATCAAGTCCAATGCTGGGCAAGTTTGTAGGCCCCATTTCCCCCTCAGTTTCTCATTCCAAGACATGCCTTCCATGGACTATTCCATATCTAACCTTCACAGTTCCAATGTATGTATTTAGATCTGCTCTGGTGATTATCTTCTCACTGGATGGTATGTTTCCTCCTTTTTTTGCCTTTTGGTCCTCTCTTACCTGTGGTGCATACTCACTTACTATATGGATAGTTCCCAACACAGTTTAACACTCATCAGTCAGCCTGACCTTCTAGTAACCTCTGTCAAATGCCACATGTTCCAGTATGGAACAAAAACAAATTCTGAAACAGTGAAAGTTGCTGTGAAACAGAATTGTTGTCTTCTGGTAATCTCTAATGCATTGGTGCCAGATACTTAGGTTTGGTTAACTGGTGTAGGTAAAATGAAAATTTGTCATATGAAGAGTCTGATAATGGAGCCATTATCCAAAGTGAAACTTTTCTGAGGGTCTAAGGACTTTGGTGAAAGCTTATTACTTTTCAGTTCTGTGCACATCTACATTTTCTGAAGTGAGAAACACAAGAGTCTATCTTTGCATTAATTCTGACCTGTCTGAAATCAGTAGTACTGAAGATCTTGAGATACAGTGTACTCCTATTACATATGCCAGTCTGCTTTCTAGGCTAAAGAAGTTTGAATAAGTGTCCATACTTTCAGATATTTCTCCAGACTGAACCCATTTTATCTTTTACTACTTAGGATATCACTTAGCCTGATGCTATGAAATAAGATGCCACAGCGTCTGTGCTAAAATCCTTCTATAAGAATAAGCAGTAGAAGCCTAGGAAATGTGGAAGTGGAGTCCCTTTTGAAAATGAAACATAGAAGGATCGTTAATTCCATCTATGAGCAAGGGGAGGGTATATTCCCATGATAAAGGACATATGATAATTAGCATTTAGAGGCAAACTACAAATGCAAAGATTT
This sequence comes from Trachemys scripta elegans, assembly GCF_013100865.1. Classification (NCBI taxonomy): domain Eukaryota; kingdom Metazoa; phylum Chordata; order Testudines; family Emydidae; genus Trachemys; species Trachemys scripta. Next base: position 75,264,951 of record NC_048304.1, read on the forward strand.
GTATATAAGAAGGATATGAATTTCTTTTTTCCCCAGTGAGAAAGTCTTTCTTCAAAGCATTTATTGCAGAGTTTTAAAATAATCCATAATAGTGTAATTTTGCCAGCAAAATGCTGTCTTAAAAGCTGTTTTCTCCTTTGTAGTGCATTGCTGTCTTCTTTAGTGATAAAAACATTGGAATGTTACAGGGGCCCCTCCTTATTTTTACACATAGACTGTCAGTAGCCCTAAAAATGAGGCTGAAATATTGACAGCATTGGTCTGAGTCTTTTTCAGTGAGAGATGTACAGAATGTACCATTTTCAGGTATTCCTTAACACAGAGACATGCTGGTGCTGAATCTCTATAACCTGCAACATTTTATTGCAGTTAACAACACTAAAGTCTGTTGTGACCACTAATTAAAACTAGATACTTTTTTCTTATTTCCAAAACAGATGGGGAAAGTCAAAATGTTAAGTAGCTTCATATTCACCACAGAGCTCTTCTGCAGGCTCTAAACTTCTGGATGGTATCCAGCTTTATGATTAGGCTTTTTTTCTTGTATTTAGTCCCTATAGCTCAGAGGGCATGAGGAAGCAAAGTTAAGCAGAAGTCCTGTTAAGCTGCACTGCTCAGTTGATGAGCTTTACTCAAAGTAGGTTGATGATTCCAATACACATTAGGTTCAAAAATTAAAACTTGAACTTAGTTGCAGTTTTGAAGCTCTTAGCACTCTCCCATTCATGAAGCTACACAAAAGCATAAATGGCCTTTAAGAATATGTCTAGCACATTTTGGTTTGGGGTTAGTACATTCTGTTTGTCTGTCTATCCACTAAATAGGATATTAGGTATGTTTTAAATAAAAGAACAGCCTTAAGGATTTTGGTGAGTTTTGTTTGTTTGTTTATTACGTATGACATTTACATTGTTGGCTAAAGCTATTAATTACCAAAGGCAGCATGTTCTAGTTGACTATCAATGGGACTTAGACTCCTATATCACTTAGGGTACATCTACATAGCAAATGAAGATGTGATTAGAGCACAGATAGACATATCTGCATTAGCTTTAATATAGCTAACGCCGGTAACAATAGTAGTGATGACATGGTGGCATGAGCTCCAATGTGGGCTTGCTCCCCCAGTACATGTCTGCCAGGGACCATGGTAAATACATATGTTGCTAGTCCATGGTGAAGCCCATGCAGCCATATATACACCATCATTGTTGCAGCACTAACTAGATGAAAGTTAGCATGGGTCTGCATACCCACACTACAATCATACCTTCATTTGCTGTAAAGACGTACCTTTAGGAACTTTTGAAAATTTTACCTGACGGAGCCTGATATAGCACCAAATCATAGTGGTGAATATGATGCTGGGCAGGAAGTGTCTGCCAACTGAGTATAATGCACCAGGAAAATCAAATAATGCTTTAGAATACTATGCAGTCTTTCAGTCATGTCTGGTTATCATACAGCAAACTTGTATACGGCTTAAAGAGCTTGGCCTCAGGCTCATAACTGTTCAGAATCCTATTTTATATATTGCAGGTTATGAGTGTATTCTACGCTGAATAAATTATAGGAATCATGGTAAGATGTAGCTCAAAGAGCTGTTGCTCAGTGCTTCAAGCAGGTGCTTTTACTGGTCTGAATAAACTTGATGTTGCCTAATTTTAATGCTAACCATAGGTATTATTAGAACTTGAAGGGGTGACATTATGAGAATAACTGGTAGGTGTCATGCTTTTCTCTATGATAGTAATAGCTGATATCAAAGGGCTGTGATTTGTCAGATCTCACAAACTAAGCAAGATTTCATTATGGTAGGGCTTGCATGGGAGACTTCTAAGAAAAATAGGAGGCAATGGGACATGTATAACTTGTGTAGCAAACTGCAGGTGCTATTTCGGTTAGTTCTTGTTAAACTTCTCCACCTTGCCATTATATTTCCTTATTCATTTCTCAGATTTGGAAGGGCTTGGAACCTGGGCACTGGGTCAGATTCAGCTGTTGAAATTAGGAGGAGGCAGGGCACAGAACTGTTTGAACACCAGGGTAAGGCAGGGTTAGCTTGGATATTTATCATTGTTTCTCTTCTTTTTTCCTCTTTTTACTTTTATTAAGTCAAGGATATTTCACTTTGAAAATGTTTTTTAAATTCAAAGTTAAACTTGAGAATCTAATTGCAAAAAATTCTCATAAGTACATTTCCTCCAAACCGTATTGCCAGTTTGCATATCACATTGCCCATTGGTTCAATATCCAGGATATTGAATACTCAGATATTCACCGTTATGTATGTTAGCACATGTGGCATGTGTTTTTATTGTGGGGCTGCTTTATTTCTTCCCTGGTAGCATCCCTCTTAGGGGAAGTTATGCAGATTTGTGGGAGGATATGGTAAACCATTCCACAGATATTGGTTTTCAATTTTTGAAATGCAGTTATTTTGACTTTGTTTTGCATTGGCATTCTGCGACTCCGCTAGCATACGTCTGTCCTGGGCAGAAATGCTTGTGTAAACAGTAAGATTTTAATTTGTAAATGAAAGAAATTGTCTTAAACTTGACCCTAACCATTGATCCAAATGCATTGGAAGCTATAAAACAAGGATTATTCACAGACATTATTTGGTATCAAGTAACCAGTATGTTCAAGAAAATCTTTATCTGCTCATGGGCAATTTTAAACAGAAAAACAGGCTAAATTAGTTGAATAAATGATTTGTTAAGAATTATTTGCTTATCTCCACTGTGCAGTTTTCCCCCTGCCCTTCTAGCTGTAGAAGTTTCTTAGGGGAAATTCCATGGCCTTTCCACTGCAATAAGAGGTAATGATGCTTGGACTCCTACTGCACATTTACAACACCTTAGAGATCTGGACTTTCACAGATATGCTGTGTATTTGTGGCCACCGCTACTGAACATCGTCAGAACGGAGCTGTAGTAGCTCTTCAAGACGGGGCAGCACTAAATGAACCAGTGTTAAACTGCAAAAAATTCTCCAGAAGTGTTTTTTTGTGTTTGCTTTTAGGGATATGCAAAGCTTTTATCTGCATCGTATTGTGGCCAAACAGGTCCATTCATGTCCAAGTACAATAAATTGCCCATACACCAGCACAGCCTTCCTTTGGTGCACTTCAGGGACTGAAAAAAGAACGGGAGTACTTGTAGCACCTTAGAGACTAACACATTTATTTGAGCATAAGCTTTCATGGGCTACAGCCCACTTCATCGGATGCATGCAGTGGAAAATACAGTAGGAAGTATATATATATATATATATATGTAGAATATATATATATCTTCCTACTGAACATATATATATATCTTCCTACTGTATTTTCCACTGCATGCATCCAGTGAAGTGGGATGTAGCCCACGAAAGCTTATGCTCAAATACATTTGTTAATCTCTAAGGTGCCACAAGTACTCCTGTTCTCTTTGTGGATACAGACTAACAGGGCTGCTACTCTGAAACCTGTCATTATTCAGGGACTGAGGCACTTATCTTTGATTAAGATAAGCTAATTGTAAATATAGACAATGATACTGCAACTGCTTAGCCTCTAAGTAGTCCCACTGGTAGTCCATGCATGTGTTTTGAGAATTAGAAGATTAGTTGGCATATATATCCTACCAAATATCACTATTATTCAGTATTGTGTATTAAATACTATAGTATATAGTACACAACAATATGGTAAAGTGTAGTAAATTGTCATGTTAATGTGGCTTGCTGAGCACTTCCCATACATTACTTCTGTGGATTCTCACAGCAATGCCAGGTGCAACCTATGTGCAACTAAGGGTGTAGACATTTTTTAAAAAATTCTATTGTATTTGAGAAATAGTCTGTGGTCATAAAGATCAAATCCTCTGCTGGAGTAGTTTTTTTGTTGTTGTTTTCCTCTCTTTTCATTGTTATTAACATCAGGAGCTGGCCTTACATCATAATGCATATGAACAAGGGTGTAGAGATAAGTTTGCACATGCAACATGAACCATGGCTTTGGAATTTTGAATAGCTACCCAGACAACCTTTAATAAATTTCCATATAAATTTTCAAAAAATGTTGTGTAAAGAAATATAATTTGAAACAACCACCCTTACAAGGTAGGATATTGAGTGTCCAGGACTTTGAAACTCTGATGGCTTGCAGCAAACTGACAATAATGTGCATAAACTCTGTATCTGTAAGCCATTTCGCTAAGACATTGTTGAAGCATACTGTCCTGCACATACTAGGACATCTGTAAGTGGGTGCCTCCTACAGTATTTTAGCATTTTCACTTCTGATCCCAGACGGAGATCAGAGGACAGTGAACATGAAAAAAAATAATTAGTGGGAAAGAAGAAATGAACTTTTTTTGAAGAGCCTGATCACTAAGACCCTTTACATTTGGCCTATTTATGCTGTCAAAGTTGTGTAATTTCATCCACTTTAAGGTCCCTTACATGGCTAGATCAGTGTACTTTGTCCATATGCTAAATGGAAATAAGTGTGTGTGTGTGTGGGGGGGGAATTAATAAATGCACACTGCCCTCCTCTCTATCTTTTTTTGCAGATCTGTATTTAAAATGTGGTGTTCTCTTAAATCCAATGCATAGTCCTTATCCATTTCTTTATGGATTTTGTGCTTTATGGATTTTTATTCTCACAAAGCAATATCCTCCAGTTTAGGTGATATTACGTTACACTGCTGAGGTGTTTTTGTTAACAAGATAAGGACATTATACAAATGCATTATGTTAAAAAATAGCAAGTTCTAACTGTGACTGGCATCAAAATAATAATACTTATCTCACAATAAATGTAATTAACTTGAGTTAGTCTCTACTGTAATATTCATGGAAAAAAGTGTCATAAGCTTTAGTTTTTCTCTGCCTTTTATTGCCAGTGTAAATGTTTAACTATTTCAAAGTATAGGGCTAGATCTGAAATTGCACAAAGGGGCCATAGAGATGCCTCAGAAAGGAACCATTGACTGGCATTGAATCAGCATAGCTACCACAATATTAGCACATTTTATCTGCCTCCTTCCCAACTTCTGGCAGTGTTAGAGGCAGGAGGGCATAGGCACTGACTTCTAATGGCGCTGGTGGGTGCTCGACCCTCCTCTGCTCCCGGCCACGCCCTGACTCAACCCTGCCCTGCCCCCACCCACCCCCATTCCAACCCCTTCCCCATAGTCTCCACCCCCTCCCTGTCCCTATTCGACTCCTTCCCCAAATTCCCGCCCAGACCCGCCTCTTCCCCGCCTCCTCCCCTGAGCGCGCCACATTCCCGCTTCTCCCTACTCCCTCATGGAGCTTGCTACAGCTTTTTGGCACCGGTAGCGCTGGGAGGGAGGAAGGAGGAGCAGACACACGGTGCACTCAGGGAAGGAGGCGGAGGAGGAGGTGAGGTGTGGTGGGGCGAGGAGCTTGGCTGCCGGTGGGTGCAGAGCACCCACTAATTTTTCCCCGTGGGTGCTCCAGCCCCAGAGCACCCACGGAGTTGGTGCCTCTGCAGGAGGGGGCATGCTGTCACTCCTCAGCTGGCAAAATGGTTCCTCTGGGGCTCTTACAAGCCACAGTAAATTGGAGCACCCCCCAAGGTTGCTCTAAATAATGCCGGTGGCTGCATCAGAGAATGGATGAACATAAAGATGCCTTAGAACCACCTTTGTCATCTCTCAAATGAAGATCTGATCATAAATAGGAAAACACAATCCCGTTTCCCCACAGGCTGGTGTTTAAGGTGAGCTTGTCATAGATCAGGGTGTTAATAGATCGGGGTTGGTAGAATTTGGGTGCACTTTTCCAGCTACAGTGGTCCCACTGCCAACAGTTAGCTAATTGCATCGTTAACATGTACATCAACCATGATAAAAATGCCTCCAGAGCCACTTTTTCCATTTCTGGGAACTTGCAGGACTCCTCTGCTGGCCATCACCTGAACTGATTGTAGGGACCTGAGTATATTCCTTGGTTCCTACCTTCCAAATATTCATCTGGAAAGCCTTGCATGTTATGAAATTAAGTCTGAAACAGTGTCTTCGGTTAGTAACTGCCTTTTAAAACCAATATTTTACTCTACCCACCCCAAGAAAATTAAACTGAACCACACAGAAGTAGTGAACCAATGTCCCATAGTCACAATAATCAATTAGGATCAAATAAACACAGCATAGGGAGAGAGATTGAGTCAAGGTAGACACTGAAAACAAACCATACCCTAGCTTGGGTTCTCCCCATGTAGGTTCCAACCAGTATCACTGGGGCCTTTGTGAAGCTATGGCACAACACAGCCAATGACACACATTGTCGCTGAATGCCTGCTGACTAGGTTCAGTGGTGGCCTAGAAGAACTGCATCACGCCACTGAAGATGCCATCGCTTGGTTAGACGACTATGCACACATTAAATAAATGGGGGTTCACCCCATTTCCATGCTGCACAGAGTAATGCTTGAGCACTTGTGAAGATCTGAGCATTGGCTTCTACATGCCTCCATTATCCATCTGTAGAATGGGGTCAACAGTACTTCCCTAACTTGAAGAGCAGGAGGTGAGACTGAGTACATAAAGATTGTGAAGTCCTCAGATACTACAATACTATTCTGCTTCAGAGACCATGAATACATGAGACTACAGAGGGTCAGAGTCCACAGTATTCACTGGTGGTTTTGCAACATTCTCATGATGAAAAGCTGCTGTAAATCTAGTTTAGCTAACTGGTTACACAGGCTTTATGCCTGCTTTACGTCACCTGAATAGTGAAAGCAGCTGGAAAGTACTGCAGAATCTGGCCCTGAACATGTAATGGTAGGTTATTGTGAATAACAGAGACCAGAGGGAGGAACAGAGGATACATCTCTGAACTCAACTGAAGCAAGTAGTTCATGAATTCTTGGTTAGCGGCTGAACAAAGTTTGAATGAGACCTGATGCTTTGTGATGGAACTATTTCTTCTCACTGCTAAAGACCAGATACTTTCAGTCAGTGCCCTATTTTTTGTTGCTGTTTTATTATTTTATTCTGTGTTTAAAAATAAAAAGTAGTTTGCTTGTCTTGGATCCTACAACCACAGTACAGTCACGCTTTTTAAAAATTGTTCCACATCATATTCTGGAAGGACCAACTTTGGGGATACAGTGGCAGTTAAATTTCCATGCCAATTTCGAACCTGTTCCAAAGTCCATTGAAGTGTATCAGGATCTGTTCATTGACTTCACTGGACTTTGGATCAAGTCCTTAACCCATAGTCTCCCTCCCGAGACTTCCACTAATGGAAATTGGAACATGGCCACCTTCCATCATGAAATGGTTTGAGACCACCAGTTGTTTCACATGAACTGCTAAGGAGCTGCGAAATCATGACAACTTTAAATCACTCCCAATGTGGGCTGGATTTGAGCTAATGAACTGTCCTGTATCCTATTAAAAAAATCTCTCTCCACAGTAACTTCACCAACAGTGTCCAGAACTCAGGTTTTTGTAATCAACTTACTTGACCTCCCCAACACTTAATTGATTGTATTAATCCATAATTAATAATGATGTATAATAGAATTTAGTACAAACTGTGGCCTCACTAACTTTCACATACAGATGAAATGAAGACATATTGATAATCTACCACATACTTGACCCACTTATATTATACCACTTCCTTTAATTAATCTAATCTTTAATTAAGATCATAGCAGAAGAAAGATTGGCAGCTGTTCCAAAAATTCAGTTGGTTAATAGGGGAAAAACCCATGTTGAGCTACAGTAATGTCATTTCATAGAAAAATTATAAAGTATAATGCATTTCAATAAAACCATCATATTTCCCATTTCTTCTCTTTGGCATTTAGTCAGGCAAATAGCTACAGTGTTGGTTTCAAACAGAGCATACAGGGGTAATTACATTTATTCTAAACACCGTTGATTTTGTGATTACTAATGTGGTATTTGAGAGTCAGTGATTCTTAAATGTCAGCTTAAGGATCCATCTTTACCCATCTGAATCCTATGACTGCAGCTCTTGTTTTACCAATGTTCTTAGTACACAATGTAATTCTTTACTAGATGGTAAGGCAAACAACAATTTCCAAAGGCTGCATTTTTTTGAAACATGTTTAATCGGTGGGAGCAAAGAGGCAGAGAGGAACATTTTCATTATTTCTTCATTATTAATCAGTGAAAGATGGAGGCAATACTGGAGGGAGCTATTGAATTGTGAATGTGCTAAACAATTTACTGTAGCTTTCTTCAAAGAAAGCAGTCTTTGGAAAGATGGACTGCCCTATTAGTGCAACGGTAGCAAAACCACAATGATAGTGACTTTCTTCTCCAGTAACCGTGATTTTAATAAAAAGGGGGGGGGGGAGTGGAGGGATGCTCATAACTGAATGCCTCTGAAATATTTAGTAATCAAACAATAATATTATTTTCTTTTTCTGTACTACAAGTTTTGCCAAGGTTTCTTAGGCATGATATTGATATGAATTGTATGTAGTAATCCATACAGCTAGTAAATTTCCATTTATTCCTGTTCTAGTTCTGTAAACAAAATACAACTGAAACTTTATGTGTATGTTGAGGCACTTTAATACTGTACTCTGAGAAGAGTATCATTGAATATTACAATGTAGGGGTGGCCCAAATATTCCAATCGGCTTTAAAAACTGAACAGTATGTGCCAGCTTTTCCAAAGAGCAACATGTTGAGTTCTTTGGAAAATCTGCCCTGAAAGGTCACAATAGGAGCTGCTAGGTGATGAACTCTTGAAAATCTGGCCCTTACAAATGGCAGCTGAGCTCTTTGGAAAATCTGGCTCTGAGTGTGGGTGCTGAGCACTTGAAAACCTGGTTCTGAACTTTTTAAAGAAATCTGGTGCCCTGGTAGAAAGAGATCACTTTTCCACCCCTGCTACAGTGCTATCTCATTGGAATGCAGCAGACAGTAGGGATGAGGGAATAAGTTGAACACAAATATCATTCAGACCCAAACATCAAAGTTCCTAATGTTTTAATACTATTCAGAAGTTACTCTGATTACAAGTATCATTCCAATGTGAAAAGAAGCCTCTGGCTTCCACCAGCTCTAATCCTGAGAACTGGCCAGTCCGGTCCAGACATAGTTGCTTGTTCCTTTGCCCTGTTTTCTTCACACAGTGCCCCCACAATAGTAGCCAACTAATGAAGTTACTGTGTGTGTGATGGATGAAATGCACTGGCTGGCTTGAAGATGAAGTAGTACTTTTTTCATTACCCATTTTTCTATCTCATAGGATTTATTAGATCAGCATTGAAAATAAAACCGAAGGAAACCCATGAGACAGTTTACTGCTCCCCATTACAGCTTGACAATGAAGGGGGGAACAATTGGGTATTTGTTCTCCACTTAATGATTGGAATAATAAGCAATTGGTTAATTACATGAAAACAACTTTTATTTGTATTAGGAAGTGCATGCTATACTAAATTTTAATGGACTATCAATCCATGCCCCTGAGCTTTATCTTGTTAGCTGGAAATTTAAACCAATATCTTTTAAACAAGCATAAATCGACTGTTCAAAAGCCAAGCCTTTTCGTAGAGAGGTCAGCTATTTTGCCCCCAAAGAATGTGATTACAAATGTTTTAATGACTTAATAAAAGTTATTAATGTATTTATCTCATCCATCAAAAACATCCATGGGTTCTTGTCTGTCCTGATCCCGTTCTTTCTTCACCTCTCCCTTGACTCAGTCATTGATCATCTCCACTCCATTCTCTCCATTATTTTAGATTTCTTTCCCCTCTCCCCATCTTGATATTTACCTAGCCAACCCCTAGCTCTACCTCACTCCAACATCCGTTACTGTGCCATTGTTCTCATGCTGGTGAATGAGAAAGTTTCCCAGACAGGCTCCTTACCTAGCTGGTCCCAGTGTCTGCAGTCTCTTTGCCCATCTCTGCCTCCAATCTGTCTTTTGCCCACAATCATAGTAGCTTGCAGCAGTCAGGAACAGCAATAGCAGGGAAAGGCCTGGTCAGCACCTTCAGACCTGAGCAGGAGCAAGTTCAGTGCAGATGAACTCTTTAAAGAATTTACCTACCAAACTCTAAAAAGTCTCTACAGACAATGTGCAAAGTCAAAGATTTTCATGCCTTATAATTTGGCCAGATATGGCCATTTTCCCCCACAGGAATGGCAAAAGGGCACATTCCTGACACAAAGACCAAATTTCAAGTCCTTTCTCCAAAGCATGGAGATTTTGGAGTATCTCAGTAAAACGCTGTTAAAAACAACAACAAAACAATGAATTTTCACTATGCTTATTCTTGGAAACAGCTGAACCATGTTTGCTGAAACGTTAAAAATGTTAAGCCTAAGGCAAACACCTGTCATAGAAAATTTCAGCCCAAACTGTTAAAGTTTGACAAAGTTATAAGCAACTGAACAAATAGGGCCTTATAATAGGAAGCATCAGGCAACCTTACCTCTAGGTAACATTGTCAGTTCCACTTATAATACCATATCCATCAGCACGCCTTTGAAGGTGAATCAGATCAATAGCTGCAATTAATCATTTCTGATTATTGTTACTGTAAATATGTATGATACTTTACTGACAAGTAAAAGACAATAGGCTACATTCATCTCTAGTGTAAATCTGGACAAGAGAATTATTCTGGATTCACATGGGTGAAGCGGAACCTGGCCCAATAGTCCCGACTAATAAGGCTCCCAATTTAAGGGCTTGATCCTGCAACACTTCTTTACATGGGTTATTTATGTGAGTAGCCCTATTAAAGTCAGTGGGATTACTCATGCAAAAAAGGTTGCATATACTATGGCATTGTTTCTCAAACATGGGACGCCACTTGTGTAGGGAAAGCCCCTGGTGGGCCGGGCCAGTTTGTTTACCTGCCCCGTCTGCAGGTCCGGCAGATCGCGGCTCCCACTGGCTGCGGTTCGCTGCTCCAGGGCAATGGGGGCTTGAGAAACACTGTACTATGGTAATTGACATATATGTCCACTTGAAATCCGTTCCATCTATTATCTGTAACTCTCATTTTCTGTATTCAGATATCTTTCCTAACAAGACAAACAAAGCATTAAAGGTATGTTAATCTTAGGAATTTTCATCTTTGAAGGAGTGGATGATGAAATTTAGCCAGTGATTTCCTGTGAAACCATCAACTGAAAGCATTCTCATGACTAGTATCCAAATGGATTTTACATGTTTATAAGATCTCAAGATTTCCATAATGTCAATTTGTTGTATGTTTTTTTTTTAATTTTTGCTCATTAGATGTAAACACAAACAGATGGGGAATGCAATGGCTATGTGAAGGAAGGAAACTAATGATCTTATAAAACATTTACATAGGGGGAAAAGGGTGTCAAAGGTCAATGTATGAGGGTTATATCATCATCATTCCTTCAGTGTGATAGTCAGGTTCTGTTATTTTGCGTTCCAGAAAAGCGATGGATGGTAAGTAGCAATTTGTCTCTGTTTCTTTGACATACATTTCATGACCACACACCATACGACTGTAAAATAGGATCTCAAAATGTTATAAAAATAATTTCTTCTCTTGTTTGTTACCTGGGATTTGGGGGATGAGGTCTTCTGTATACTGGAGGAACATAGATTCTGACACATGCATTTAATACATATAGCTAAGAGGAGACTGATTGTAGTTAATTAGCTTTTTCTTTTAATTATCAAATTATTGGTGACGAACATCTTGTAAACCTTAATATATTTGAAATTAGAGTTTCAAACCTGTAGGTATCAAACTTAATTACATTTCAAATATCCAAAAAGAAAACTTCTTATTTAGTAGCCAACTCCAAATAATGCTTTTGACATGCAAAATTATTTTTCTAAGTTATCTTCTCTTTTGATTCTGTGATTTGAACATGAGGCTGTGAATCTACTTGACACATTTTAAATTGCAAATTAAAACAGTGCTTCACTGCTGTATATGATGGGAACCAATTAAAAATATTAGAGCATATAAATACCTTTATTATGAATGATACAATGTGACAAGCGAGGATTGCAGGCAGTCATAGCATAGAAAAATCAAACACTATTGTCTCATTAATGAAGCTGACCTTAAAATTTTATCGATCCTATATTTGTATTATTATCTGTATAGCAAACTAAGCATCCGTGGGTGCTTTGCAAAGACAAAGGATGACAAGGTCCCTGCTTCAAGAAATTTACAAGCAAGGGTCCTGAGCCTGCGTGCATTCTGCTTACCGAGTTCTCATTCTCTTCAATGGCAGTTCTGGTTAGGGGGTGGTTTGGAATTTTAATGTAAGGTCAGTTTACATCTCCTTCCATAGTAAAATCCCTGGAATAGGGGTACAAGGAATAAAAACTTAATGAGTTCTGTTCATGGAGTTTCACTCATTGTGTTCTGTCAGGTGGGAGGGGTCCCCATCATCTGCAGAATGAGTCATGGGCCTGTCCTTAAAGCTCTATGACTCAGTACCCAGTATCAAGGCTCTGCATGTCCACTGGCTCTACAGATCCAGTGGTCTCCCCACTGCTGTCTGGTAGCATGGCTCTCCAGGGATATGCTTAAGGTGTGTGCAGGGAGAGGTTCTGTACCACAGAGGGCCATTGACTGAATTACCTTCCTGAGGGTTAATATAGGGTCAATCTCTGTAGGGTCAATATAGAGGTAAGAGGTGGTTGTCCATTGTCCTGTGCCACCACATAAACATGTGACTGCCCTGTCCCTTAGCCCCAACTTGTCCAGTCTTTACCACCCTTTCCCAAATGGGTCCATACTCTGCAGTGAACTCTCCGCAGGGTCCAACATTCTGGACAGGCAGCGGACTCCCCTTTTCAAGCAGCGAGTGAGATACATGACTGGCTCGGAGGGTGCCATCTGGCTCCTTAAGTATAACACAAACTAGTAAGGGTCAGCTACAACAAGCGGCACCATGTAAGGGGCGGCCAATCTTGGGGTGGCGGGGCAGCGCGTGGGTTTTTTGTTTGTTTGTTTGTTTGTTTTGTTTCGGCGGGGCAGCGCTCGGGGTGGTTTTTTTTTTTTTTTTTTTGATTCGGCGGGGGGGGGACTCGGGGGTTGGGGGTTTTTTGGGTTGGCGGGGGGGGGGGGGGGGGGGGGGGTGGCGACGGCGGGGGGTTTTTTTTTTTTTTGCTTGGAGCAGCAAAAAAGTTAGAGCCGACCCTGGATAGAGACACTGTTTCAAATCTAAAGGGACGTGTGAAAAAAATCACGAGGAGACGATGAAAAAGGGGAGAGTGTGTGTGTCCAGTAACAACACTTCTAACTCCAGATAAGCAGGTTTCAGAGTAGCAGCCATGTTAGTCTGTATCCGCAAAAAGAACAGGAGTACTTGTGGCTCCTTAGAGCCTAACAAATTTATTTGAGCATAAGCTTTTGTGGACTACAGCCCACTTCATCGGAGGTGTTCTGCTCATGCATCTGATGAAGCAGGCTGTAGCCCACGAAAGCTTATGCTCAAATAAATTCGTTAGTCTCTAAGGTGCCACAAGTACTCCTGTTCTTTTTTCCAGATAAGCAGTTACCTTTAGCTTGCAGTTCTGTTTTAAATGAATCCCTGCTCAGTTATCTTCTTCAGCCTTGCCCCCAATGTGACATTGTCAGCAGCTCAGGCTTTCAATCCTACAGGTAGAAAGGAAATCATATTTTTGTCAATATTTTTTGTGTTCTAGTTTATGGGATCCCTTTATTAAAAAATCTTGTCATGCATTTGCAGCAGCAATGTATATTTGAAATGACCATCTTCTGCAGTTATCAAATGCCTCAGCTTTGCTTCTTTGTTCAAGAAATCCTGAAAAGCCATTTATTGCATTGTATGCTCTTCTGCTATGAACATTATCCCTTAATAGTTTTCCAGGACAAAAATCAATCTTGCCTAAGTAATTTCCCTGATTGAAGTTTTTACTGAAAACTATTAGGAACATGGGAAATTAGTCGGGAAAGAACTACTGGTCCAGCCACTCATTCCCCAGCTGTCCTTTAGCAGCAGTCTGTTTTCAGTAGTTATTCACAACTTCACATCCATATGGTATAAAGTCAGGCAGGACTTGGATTTAAACTGTTTTTATCACTGTTAAATTAGCTCATTTAAATGGTTAACCTGACACACTAATTTAGCATTTCTGTTTTCCTTTGAGTATGGATTTGGTTTAGTTTATTGCAGTTCATCATGCACCCAGCTGTCTGTAATTTTATCAATTTATATATTTTTACGGCAACTTAAATTAACTAATGTAATTTAACTAATTACACAGAATTTAGTTTTTATGATTATGCTCTGTAAATGAAACCTAAACAGGTAATGCTGTTAACCTCAGTCAGTTAAAAATAATCCTGTTAATTTACAAACAAATTACTGCAACTGGAATGTATAATCAAGCATAAAAAAAATTAACCATTTAACTGTAAATGGGTTATCTTTTCACCTTGTTTTACTTTTTTCTTTATTCGTGGGTAGAACAGGATCCCTCAATTGAGCTGTGAGCTACCACTGAATGTACTACACAGTAATTTCAATTCTACACTAGCCCATACATTTTAGATTGTCGAACATGCAGTACTCGTAACCAAGGATGGGTTTTCAAGTGAGTTGAGGTGCCATTTAGGCAATTTAGGGCCCAGATTCTATCCTTAGAGTTATGCCCTTTAATTTTATCTGCTGTTTCAGTTTGATGCTTTAAACATGTCTAATTTTCAGGCTGGTTTTAATGATCTAAGCTATATCTGCTCTTCCAAAGTGCTTGCCTTTCAGTAACAAAGTTGAATTAGGAACCAGTTCAGCCATTAACCAATGTGAAGAAGTCCCATATGGAGATCTCCCTGAATATTTTTGCCTCCTATTAACCCAAGACAATTTCAGTTCTGGGCAAAATCACAATAAGCTGGTAAATGTGAGTGAAAGTAACGATTTCTCGTGCCTGACAATTGAGGATTACACTTGTTACTCTAATTGGGAAGACTTGGAGTGATAACTACTCTGCTGGGGGAACCAAGGTTTGTGAGTGATATAATCCAGCTGTACTCTAAGCTCCAATGCTCCCTGCATAAACAGCAGAATGTATTCAGGGCCCTGAAACTTTGCATAACAAATGTGAGATAATTAGTCAAGGGATAGATATACTTTGGGCAGTTGTTCCTCATCTGGAGGAACTACCCCACCCTCTACGCTGCAGGGCCTATAGACTAGTTCAAGGGTGTGTGACAACAGGGAAGATTAGTGTGAGTGGAGAAAGCTGCAGGAGCCCAGATCCAGACCTCAAGTTCAGGCCTTTCACATACACACTGCATTTATGCTTCCATATCTACAGGTAAAGTAGATGAAGGCTCCTTGGAGGCTTCGTATTTACCATCCTTGCTCTCACTGGGACACCCTACTGCAGCTAGCTGAGGGATATCTGACATATATAGGATTGCAGATTCAGATCACTGTCTCTGAAGTGCTCAGCTCAGCCTGGGGCAGTACCAATAGCTGTCCTCACCCCCAGTGTCAAATAAGCTTCTGAAGAGTTTGGGAGAAAGAAAGAGTGCCTGAAAGAAGGAGGAGAGAGAGAGGGCAAAAAGAAAAAAAAAGAAAAAACAGGATAACCAAAAATAGAAAGATGGAAAAGAACAAGAGAGAAAACAGATGGAAGGAGAAATGCTAGGACATGGTGAAAGGAGACATAAGATAATAGAGATGTTTGGGAAAAAGGTTTTTCATCCAGCAAAATATTTCAAGATTTTAATTTTTTTTCACAAAAAAAGATTCTGAAAAACAATTTCTTTTGGCTCAATCAAAATGTTTTATTTCAATGACTTCAAAATGTTATGTTTTTATTTTAATTTTTTAACATATAAGTTAAAAGGAAATTTCAAAAAGAATTGAAACTGTTCATTCCACAAATGTCAAAATGGAACATTTTCAAAACACTTTTCTCCATAACGACACTTTGGCAAAATCAATATAATTACACACCCGGCCTCCCTCTTTCCTGTGTCTCCCTTTCCCCACCCTTCTCCCCAGTTCTGTTGAAACGGCATTTTCTGAAAGAAACCTGTTTCAATAAAAATTTTCTGACCAGCTCTAATGAAGGTATATATCCCCAGGCTATCCTAAAAAAGAGATTTCAACAGAAGAAGTGTTGAAAAACATGATCTCAGGGGAGGTGAGAGCTTCCCTTGAGTTAGTTTGTGACATGTATTAGCAATGACTAACTAGAAGTGAATGCTGGGACCTGTGAAGCTCACAAAGGAGAGGCCCAAGGTAATGGAACCCTGATTCCTCATGATCTACTCTAGATAAGAGACTATGTTTTCTTGTTGTATGCACAAAGCCTCTATAAGAGATTCAAGTATCAATCCTTTTTTTATTATGGATTGGAAGCCATTCCTTCATGAAGTGACAGCTATGTTTTCATTACCATGTGATCTGGCCATTTTCTCATTAAATCCACAAAACCCATATAATAAAAAGAATATCTATAATATGTATGATACTATTGTTGTTGTTAGAGTTAAAATAGAATATTTGAGAATCTTATATGTATGTGTATACTACATATTTGTGTGTGTACTTGCGCGCGCACACACACAAACATTGTGTATGTGTTCATTTTATTTATATATTATAATCTCCTCTTTAGTCTGAATGGTAGGTTTCTGTTTCATATTCTGCATTTGTGGTATGTTTTTTCCCTGCACAGAACCAAGTGAAAAAATGTGTGATACGGGTTTGCATGAGGAAATTTATGTAAGTACATTCAATTGATCTACTATTGCCGTGCAACCACGCCTAAAATGGAATGCAACAACTATTTAACAATAAAGCAGAAAAATCTGGACAATGCTCATACTTTCAGAAAGAAGCTAAAGGGCCCTCAGAATATCACTAGGGAATTGAGGAATTAGCAGGCATAAGGAATAGTTTCAATGTGTTAAAAAAAGAAAAAGTTGGTACAGTACTTTCAAAGTATAATGGCATTCTTTTAAAATATACGGCTTGTCTGTTAAATAAATCCTTTCTTTCAGTGCTCTGAGCTAAATGTACAGAAGTGCAGCAAAACTCATCTCATTTCAGAAATCATAAATCATGAACAATATTTCTGTATTATATAGTTTCCATCATGCCCACAATCATGTTATTGGAGCCTAAGCTCAGCATAATCATTACCCAACATCCGTCTTATCTTTCACTATGCTGGGGGAAAAAAAACACACACACTTATATACAGCAATGTCACAGCTATTGCATTTAAGTTGCACAGGCCTACTACTTCTGGGACACATAAATTGCTCATTTCCTTATGGTAGAAATTAGTGATATGGATAACCTTTGTAACCCTTCTTCCAGGTGGAGCCAGCAGCAAACAGGGCTGGGTTCAATATCTAGGGCATTGGTTCTCAAACTTTTGTATTGGTGACCCCTTTCACATAGCAAACGTCTGAGTGCGACCCCCCCCCCCCCGCAATAAATTAAAAACACCTTTTTATATATCTAACACCATTATAAATGTTGGAGGCAAAGTGGGGTTTGGGGTTGAGGCTGACAGCTTGTGACCCCCCATGTAATAACTTGGCAACCCCCTAAGGGTCCTGACATGACCTCAGCACATCCCTTGGCCTATGCCACTTCCCGCAGCCCCCATTGGCCTGGAGCAACGAACTGCGGCCAGTGGGAGGTGTGATCAGCCGAACCTGCGGACGTGGCAGGTAAACAAACCAGGCTGGCCCACCAGCAGATTTCCCTGAGAAGTCGGTGTCAAAGATTGCCAATCCCTGCTCGATAGCCTAATTTCATATAGGCTCAGTGACAATCTCTCTCAGATGTTATATATTAATGCCTTTATCCTTTAACATGATGTGCTATTCAAAGCTTTATACATCATCCTGGTGTAAACTTCTGAAAAAAGCTAATTTTTTCAGTGGTTTGCTGGAAACAGTCTCCATCAAATACAAACAAGATAAAAATGAAATGGCTTAAAATCTGTTCTTGACTTTACTAAAATGCATGAGGCATCTGTCTTCATGTTGTGTATATACATTTCCTTACACAGTCACACATCATTTTTAATACATTTAGCATGAATTGGAGATAAATTCCTATTCAGTACACTCAGCAAACTGAAAATTATTTAGGTTTCCACATGCCATGGGACTGATCATGTGAGCAGAATAACTCTCAATGTCTTGTCCCAGTTTCCATTTTTCTTTCTGCATAAGAATTAAGAATGTGTGTGATATCTAACTGTATACTTGTATGTAACATATGCATAATATGGGTATAAACCAGTATTCATTTTATTAGAGGGAAACTATATTACCCTGATATTAAAATAAATAGGCACCCATTCCTCAAAACCCTCCTAGCAATCAGTTTTCTTCCAGAAAAGCTCTCACCTATATCCCTCTATTTCCAAGAGAATTGTGACTAGTAGAATTGGTTTTAGTGGCTGCAGCTGGCCTAGAAGAAAGTGGAAAATGGGCAATTTATAGGGCATCAGTGCTTCTGTCTCTTTCAACCACTGTAATCAAAATGTTGCTCAATCTGACACAGGATAAGATTTTTGCTCTCTCTGTCATGTCCTCCACAGGTTAAAGAAAAGATAATCCAGCCAATCATCATTATGCACCGCCAAAAACATACAAAGAAAAAAAATCTATGAGCATTAGATTCATACATCTCCAGGAAATTTGTAGCGGAAACAAATGACCCATAGTGAAAATGGATAAAGCTTCACAAAATGGGTACCTTGGAACCATGTAGCTAAAATAATAGTAAAAATGATACATTCTTTTCAACATGAAATTCGTTCTCTGCTAAAATATAGAAAAAGATTTTTAGTCAGTTTTACCACCTGCTCCTCAACTCTAGGATCTGTTTATTCAGTTTTGATTTATGAGGAGTGGGGGAATTTTAAAACACATATTTCAAGGATGAGAAGTTCTTGGCTTTTCTTACAGCCTTGGTTTTTATCCTTTTATTTTTTAATCGTAGCAAACTTTTACATTTTGAGACGCCAAATGCTCTGCTCTTCTGAATTTTTATTACTGTCTCTCAATCAAGAGATTATTTGCTAAAACCATGAAAATAAACTGTTAGTGTGAACAACACACAGATAAATTGGGATTTCAATTACTAGTAGAGTGTTTTCTGCTTATTTATTTAAATAATTTTTGTGTAATTTTTAAAATGCTGATAAAAAGTGTTAGAGTAATAAATACAGCTTTCAGGGAAGTCAGTCTGTTTATCCTCTGGTACAGGAGGGGCAGTAGCAGGGTAATCTTCTCGTTTGACCCCTTATATGTATGGAGGGACAATATAGTGTTCTATATGCCTTCAGGGCCAGACTTTCAAAGGTATTTAGGCACCTAAAGATGCAAATAGGCACTTGGTAGGATTTTCCAATGCATCTATGAACGTAACTCCCAGAGGCTTCTAGGTGCTTTTGAAAATCCCACTATGCACCTATCTGCAGCTTTAGATGCCTAAATATCTTTGAAAATTTGGCCCTTAGCCCTTAACTATAGGCAGGCAGTGTAACCTACTGGACATAGAACTATGATGGGACTCAGGAGGCGTGGTCCTAGCTCAGCCACTGGTTTGTTGGGTGACCTTCAGCAAGTCCCTCCATTTCCTCATTTGTAAAACAGGGATAATGATGCTGACCTCCGTTGTAAAGCACTTTGAGAGGCATGTAAAGCATGGTATAAGAACAAAGTATTATTAACAACTTGACAACTCCTGAGGCAGCCCAATAGATTACCAATTGTGATGTGGTCAGTGGGGCATTGGGAACTGGACTGAGGCCAACAAACCTACTTCATGCAGGTCCACTATTAAAAATGTTCCATTATGTTATTGCAGTCATTATCAGACTGAGCTGGGTTTGGATCTGTGATATAAAGTTGAAAAGCCCCAGATCCCATGAGCAGCCCTTTGAGTCATCCAGCCCATTTCCATTGCTTTTAATCTGATGAGATTAACAGTTTGTCTTGGATAGACATGTGACCCTCATGAGAGTGTCAGAGCATTCAGAATGAAATTTCTGACTAATGCCCACCAGGTATTCCTGTGAGGTTTCCTGTCTCCTCTATGTTAACTCACTGTTGTGAAAGGCAAAATCCCCCAACATGTTTCCAGCTATCTGCATCACAGTCAAGCTTTAATAGCATTACAATCAATCTGGTAATGTGGCCAGAAAGTAAAGCACTTCAGGATATTTTAAATGTGGGGAAAGTGAGTTGAAATACATGTCTGTAAGTGACATGTTCACAAAGAACGATGTCCTAATGCTCTTTTGCAGTCTTTTGTGTTAAGAAGACATTTGTTAAAACAGCCAACACATATAGAGTCCCTCTGTTGTGACCCCTATTAACATGTTCCACTGTGCTACTGTAACCACACACGTTCTGGGTGTGGTGTTCTGTCTCATGTAGTGACACCAAGGAGAGAGAGAGAGAGAGAACAAACGAACATGGGCAGGGCCGGCTCCAGCATTTCTGCCACCCCAAGCAAAAAAAAAAAAAAAGTCGCGATTGCAATCGCGGCCAGTGGCGGCAATTGGGGGGAAAAAAAAAAAGCCATGATCGGCGGCGGCAGGTTCTTCGCTCCTAGAGGGAGTGAGGGACCTGCCGCCCCCGAATTGCCGCACATGCCGCCCCTCTCCCTTGGCCACACAAAACACCTGCTTGTTAAGCTGGTGCCTGGAGCTGGCCCTGAACATGGGTCTGCTATACAGCTTTAGCTAACAGCCAGATCGCTTTTAGCTCATGCCGTGTGGTAGAGGCTCCTGCACTAAACTCCAGAGGCCCCAGGTTCAATCCCACCCACTGATGATGGGGGTCTGTTAGCGTTACACTACAACAAAATTCTTTCTGTGCCTGAGGTGGGGTACCCTCAGAATCCTTTGGAGACATTAGGAACTTCTTTGTTTACTCCCTGCCCACCTCTTCCTTCCACAAAAAGCTTCATGTAATGATAATTTCCCCTACTGTAGATGTTAGTCAGACCTGGTTTCCTCCAGAGCCTACTAACATCACTCCTTGCACAGACTAAAGGAGGATATCACCAGAGGATATGAGCAGGAATCTCAGATCTTGTTGACCTAGGTATTTATAGTCAGGTTAACAGATCTAAATTCTGACTCACTGAATAAAAAAAACCAGCAGCATGCTTAGTAATTTATCCCAAGTATATAAATCGAGATTGTGACTATAGTAACTCACTTCAATCAGCAATTATACAAGTAGTTCCACTTAAGGCAATGGAACAGTTAGTGTAAGTAACTGCTGTCCAATGCAAGTAAGCAGGTCACAATCTGGCTCATCATGTCTATCAAGAAGGAATAATGTAACGTTTGTTGAATCATAACAACACAGTAGCTATAAAATAGCCATTTCCTCTCAAAAAGAGCTCCACCTTCTAACACCCTGACTTGTTCATGCAGGAAAACAAGTTATTTCTTTTTAACTGGCTACTTTACTTTACTCAGACATTTATTTATACATTCAGTTATCCAAGAGTTTTGCCAGTTGAAAATTATTAAATTGAGAAGTGAAAATGCAATACAAATCAACAAAAATGTTTGTTTCTTCGAGATACAATCAAATGAACTAACGGTATATGCCAATGGTAGTCACAAAACTTTAGACCTAATTAGATTGGAATCAAATGTTTACCTACATTTTTGGAAGTATTAAATAGTTGGTGAGGTGTAATAGACAGTTTTGAAAAATCTATTATTTTTAATAAAAATTCTGTTGAAATGTCATATTTGCAGTATATTTTTTCTTCTTTATTACTCAAGATCATTTGCATGAAGTTCTTAGTTGAAAAGTTTATCTGCTCAATTCCCACCTCATATGAGATTTGAAGGTAAATATCATCCACATACGAGGACTTGTGAATACAAATTTCAACTGAATCCAAATAGTGGTATCTTTATCTCATTCCAGCACTACTTTTTAATATGTACTGTGCACGATTTATAGTCCAACAGCAATATGATAGGCTCTGTCCGGAAATTCCATTGCCTGGGAGAATATTTTCCATGTTTCTTATTAAAACCACCTTGATAGTTAAAATTACCTTTCCAATCTAATGGTCAGTAAATTGAGACATAAAATGAAGAATTCCTAACCTGAAGAATCCTCTGCTGATACAGTTAGCATCACAGTCTTCGAGTATCCTTTGTGAGAAAAGTCAGCTTTTGAAGCTTCTTTCTGCAAGTCCTGGTGCAACATAAAAATGAATATTGATGTTGTTTGAGGCTGTGAACTTTGGGGCTTTTTTTCTTTTGGAGATGTTGTGTTGATTTTTCATCTTTCCATTTCAAGAGAACATCAGATGCATGACAGATGTTCAGGTCTTCCAGTGGGAATATGTCAGAACATGGTTTAGATTTCTTTTCTGGGGAATACTGGCCTTAATGTTGTTCTTCGTTTCTCTCAATATTGAAATATAGTATAGAACAACGTCTAGATTAGTTTCTCTTGAGAAACAGAAATTATATCATGTAATTCTGATTAAAAAACATTTTGCACCCTGGGATAATTAACCTGAAGAAAAAGGAAAAATTTAAAACAGATTCTGTACACATATTCAGATTTTTAGCTTGACCAATGGCCTTTATTTGAACAATGAAAAACAGTGTCATTCTTTTAAAAATTACGTATGGTATATGAATATAAATTCTAATATACATTAAAAACTGTTATTATGAGCTCTGACCTTTGCACTGTGACTCATATATGTCTATATCAAATGCACTGTCTGATCCTGAAGTTTTTACTTGGTCATTTCATTGAGTGGAAGAGGGAGAAATGATTAAATGGAAGAACTTCAAACTGGGCCCAAATGATAAAATGTTTAATGTAATTAAATACTATTTATTTAGTTTTGTTTGAGATTGTGACTATCTGAACTCTGGGCATGGCAGGGAAATGATCACAGGGCTGATTTTGGTCACGGAGCAGGGAATTTGAGCTCCTGTTACTAGATGGTCTCATCCAAAGATGGCTTCTCCAAAAACACAGTGCTTAATAAAATGTGATGTTGACTGAATAGTGACCTGTGAACAAAATGCCACCTAATGAATCATCAACATCATTACATACAGTAGCTGAGGAACTGTCTTTTGTCCTGACAATGTCCCACCTGCATCAACCACCACTGAAGTCAAAAGGAAAGTCTTCATGGAAGTTGGATTATGTGCTTAATGACTAGTCTATTGTGTTTAGCTTGTGTTATGTAGTAGAATGACAGTGTGAATTGGTACTGGCTAACCATACGTACTCCCAACTGCAGGCCAATTTGCTAATAATAAGAGTGGGATCTACGCATATTCTAAGGTATTTAAGCTTGTTAACCTGCTCCAAATCATTGCCAGATGCTGTTTTAATCATTAATGTGACCGTCAGTTTCTTTAATCTGGGAGTACTGAGCAGTTAGCACACTTGACCTGAGCATGAGTTATCACTTTTAGGAGAGGAAGTAAGTGCATAGCAGACTCCTGATGAATACATTATTATATCAATCTATTTGTATGTATAATCCCTATTTATAGACTTTGCTTAGAAATGGGTTGTACAGCCAAACAGCACAATTCAGACTTTCAGGAGTTACAGCAAAAGTTTATCTTTTCTTTACACAAGCTCTTGGACATTGCCCATCCTAAAACATTGCAGTACCTGACTTTTAGG
Organism: Trachemys scripta elegans; assembly: GCF_013100865.1. NCBI lineage: Eukaryota > Metazoa > Chordata > Testudines > Emydidae > Trachemys > Trachemys scripta. Next base: position 75,288,631 of record NC_048304.1, read on the forward strand.
CACCAAGAATATTTCAGGAATAACACTGCACTTCACAAACCCTGACTTAGGCTCCTAGGCTCCCTGTACAAAGAGTGGGGAGAGATAGATGCTTTAGAATGTGATCCACAAAACCAGAATGTTAGGTGGGAAAAAGCCTAAAATAGGAAATACTGATGAGAGGGATGTGTGCTAAGTCCTGCCCCTCTCACAGAGATAGACACCTGCAGGAAGGTGTCTATGACTTCTAGCAATCCACAACTGGGACCCCTTCTCCTAGAGTCAAGAGACTTGTGAGAATGAGGTAGGCACCTGCACCATAGTATGACCATGCAGCTTGTAACTTTTAGCCCAGTGGTTAGAGAACTCACCTGGGATGTAGGAGACGCAGGTTCGATTCCCGCCTCAGGCAGAGGGAGAGAAAGGAATTTAACAGGGGTCTTCCACACCTCTCAGGAGAGGGCTCCAAACACTGAGCTATGGGATAGCCTGATGTAGCCCCCCTGCCCCTTAATTTCTCCTGTTGAAGCTGTTCTACTGTATATACATAACACTGGTCTACAATTTTTGAGAAGTCGTCTGCTTCAGAGATAAAATGTGCTATTTATTATGTATTTTGATGTGCTGAATTCAAATATGACAATTAAAACAACTGATTGGCTACTGTTTCTAAGATATTTAAGTTTTTACATTTTATGTCTATGTATATTGTGTAGATAGTAGAGTTTTAATCACAAATTGTAAACCTAGGTCTTTTCATGTGTTTATGGTTGCTTTACATGATAATATTTCACCTGTCCTGTTTATGTAACACTTTAAAAATCAGCAAAGGGGTTATATAAATAACCCTTATGAAATTATGAAACAAAAGGCAAAAAACTTTTATGTACATAGTTTAGTCCTCTTCAGTGTCTACTCGGCGCTTCTTGACTTGTCTCTTGTATTCATTAAATGGAGCATCTCTTGTCACTGTCCAGCAATAGTCTGCAAGCATTGATGGGCTCCATTTGTCCTGATAGCGTTTCTCCATTGTTGCAATGTCCTGGTGAAATCGCTCGCCGTGCTCGTCGCTCACTGCTCCGCAGTTCGGTGGAAAAAAATCTAGATGAGAGTGCAAAAAATATATCTTTAGTGACATGTTGCAACCAAGGCTTTTGTCTGCCTTGAGGAGGTTTTCCACCAACAACCTGTAGTTGTCTGCCTTGTTGTTTCCGAGAAAATGTATTGCCACTAACTGGAAGGCTTTCCATGCCGTCTTTTCTTTGCCACGCAGTGCATGGTCAAATGCATCATCTCGAAGAAGTTCACGAATCTGAGGACCAACAAAGACACCTTCCTTTATCTTAGCTTCACTTAACCTTGGAAATTTTCCACGGAGGTACTTGAAAGCTGCTTGTGTTTTGTCAATGGCCTTGACAAAGTTCTTCATCAGACCCAGCTTGATGTGTAAGGGTGGTAACAAAATCTTCCTTGATTCAACAAGTGGTGGATGCTGAA
>NC_048304.1:75300018-75317748 GCF_013100865.1 Trachemys scripta elegans
CCGGAGGCACGGGGGCTGCCCGAAGCCGGTAGCGCTCGGGCAGCCCGGCTCTTAAACAGAGCTGAAGAGTCGGGGAGGAGCAGAGCCGCCGCGGCTGGAGGCTCTGCTCCTCTTCGGCTCTGTTTAAGAGCCGGGTTGCCTGAGAGCTACCGGCTTCGGGCAGCCCCCGTGCCTCCGGACCCTGCGCCGCCGGAGCCCGGGAGGGGAAGTACCCGGCTGGGGGCGCAGGATCCAGAGGCATAGGGGCTGCCCAAAGCCCGAGCGCTACCGGCTTCACGGTTTGCCGGGCAGCCTCCAGACCCTGCGCCCCCGGCTGGGCGCTTCCCCTCCCAGGTTCCAGCTGCGCTGGGGAAGCGCCGGCTGGGGGCGCAGGGTCTGGGGGCTGCCTGGCAAACCCTGAAGCTGGTAGCGCTGGGGCAGCCCTTTCCCCCTGGCTGGGAGTGGGAGGGAGGAGGGGGTGGAGTTAGGGCAGGGAAGGGGCAGAGTTGGGGTGGGGCTAGGGGTGGGGAAATGGGTGGGGCCAGGGCCCGTGGAGGGTCCTCTTTTTTTATTTATGAGATATGGTAACCCTAAGATATTTCCAGGGCCATAATACATCTCAGAACAAAAAAAATTTCTTCAAACTAATAAAAAATGTAATGAATTCAAGGGAGTTGTTTGCAGCATAGATGTTGACAATGAGTGCTGTGGCAGAGGTAAAGGTATTCTACATTATTGTTTGCTCACTAATGCCTAGACGCCCCAACTAAGATTGGGGCCCCTTTTAGTTAGGGTCTGTATAGATGCATACTTGGAGACAATTGACCAATCCTGGGTCACACAGTGAATGCATGACAGCCAAAGATTGAACCTAGATCACCTGAATCCCAGTGTAGTTCCTTAAAACTGAAACCAACTTCCCTCTCAGCAGTATGTGGTGGGGCACTTCGTACCCCAATTTCCCCAGTTCAGTCTCTGTTTCCACTACATTTTGAATTCTCACTCCTCTGGAGTTGTTGCTGCAGCTCATGCTTAGACTTAGAAATCTTTAAAATCCCACACTGCACTTATCAAGTCTTTGATGACATCTATTTAGGCTAATCTCTAAGGTAAGGTTTACTCAAAGCTGCCAAATTATAAGTTTATTCAGATAGATTCCATTTTATTTTTGTCTTTGGATGATTTAACAAAGAAAATCATGTTAGAGAAGGCTTCTGATATAGCTTTTCTTTAAAAAAAATATTTCTTTGTCTCTTCCTCTCACTGCCTTTCACTCATTGAAAGAGAAAGGAATCACAAAAATGACACATGAACCATTGAGTTGCTCTCGGGCCTAAAAATAAAGGAGCTTTTATTTTATATTTGGAAATGGAGTTTATTTTTTTCTGTGCCTGTTTGCCTTTTTTTTCCCCTTCTTTTTTAAACTAATTGGCATTTTAAACAGCCATTTATTGTGTTTTAAATAACTGTTTCCAAACTATCACTGAGGGGCATTTAAAGCAGAATGCTTTAGTTTGGCTTTGGTTTAGAGATGCAAACCAAGGAAGCTGCAGGTTAACGCCCACAACTCAACACAAAACACTGAGAAATAACTAAGGCACTAGTCTTACAGTAAGCTACATGTGGGTATTCTCTGGCACCCGAGAGCTCTACAAAAGTCAGTGCTACTCCGGCTGGGAGCTGGGGGTCTGCTCATGCAGAGGTCATTGAAGAATCAGGGTCTAAGAAGAAACTTCACTACTTGGAAAAGGAGAAAGTACAGCCCTTGAACTAGGTGGACTGTAGTTTAAGACTAAGAATTTTTATAGCAACTAAATTATGATTAATCAAGCCCTAAGGAGTCAAGTCATCATGTACCCGGTCTTGGACACAAACTAAGAAAAGCAACAAAAAGAAATCATGTTTTGAAACTCACCAGGGTTATGCACACAGGAACACATTCGAGCATATAAGCAGAATACAGGGAAGCAATTTGGTCTACATGTAAACTATGAAAATATACAGTACTGGGTTGCAGATTATTTTAGCACAATATCTTTCTACCTCCGGAGTACAGGGTCCTCAGAAAGGTGAAAATGAGGGGTGGTCAACTTGTCCCACTAAAGGCAAATTGCCACAATTTTACTACAATCCTTTATACAGTGCTGTAAATGTACATTGTGCTTTGTCGTTATTGGCAGTCTCTGAATAGGAGAGAGACTGGGATTGGAGAGGTGTTACATGGCCTGAATTAGGTGCAATAGCAGAGTTGTGTAGAGGTCCAGGACTAATATAGCAAAGGCTGTTGCAGGGCAGGAATAAAGCAGCATTGGCAAAAACCGTGTGAGAGAACCAGAGTTAGAATAGGATGGAATGTTGCGATTTGGGACGTATGTAAGATGCACTGGCAGAGCTGGATGATGAGGTTTGCATCACGGCTGCCCACCCACTATGCCTGACTCATGAATGTACTATTAGTCCCTCACTTTCACACATATTAAATTCACTCACTTTTTTTTCCTTTTTTTAGGTATTAGAGGAAATATTTTTAAAGTGAGATTTATGGTACTAAAAGTAGAAATTGCTAATTTTGTAAACCAATTCCATGAGAACAAACTGAACATTACCCATTCAGTGTTATTAAAATATCCTTCCCACTTTAGAAATCATTGTGGAATTTTCTAAAGCTTGTGTGGGTGAGTGGCTTTCTGCATACTCCTTCGGTGATCTTAAACTGACAATTAAACAATTAAACAATTGAAGAGAGAAGGTGCCCATCCATCCATACACCTTGGCCTTTGTGATGCATATGATACATCCAAGCACCTTGCCTGCATGGATCATGAATCTGAGTTTTTTTCTTATAAGTGTTCACTACATAGATTCAGCATGTTGTCTACTTGAGTGGGACAGGCAGGTGGCAGGAGAAATAACTGCTACCATTTGCCAACAAATGGGGACTGTTGCAGCTGGGTACTATAGTCTCACAAAACAGCTACCTTCTAAAAATCCAGATGGGAAGGCACTTAGATGGCGCCTGAGCATACAACAAGCTGGGTACATTGAGAGGCTATTGAACATTCAAAAAACAGTTTTTGCCCATCCTCCATTTTGAAAATTGTTCCATTCCAGAGCAATCTAAAGGTAGGACATGACTTTCCTGCTGTGAGCCCCAGCTGTTGTTTTTCAGAATTCAACTACAGGCTTCACAAGTCTACTCTTTCTCATGGAGGAGGATCAGGTTCTGGCAAGGAAGGCTTTTTTCAAGAAAGCTTAGTGTTTTTTTTTCCAGAGAAAGTATTTCCACAGCACAGAACTGGGATCAATTCAGCAGCCTCCCTGACATATTTGTATTGGGTCATATACATGCTATGTGCCATTTCACTCCATGAGACTTTGTAAACCCATCATCTCTCAGACAGCCTTTAATACTTCCAGGAATGAATGCTTCTTGAAGAGAACACATTCATTGAAATCTGATTAGGTCAGTACTTGAAGTGGGGGAGGAGGGAAGAGAGGAGGGGAGGGAATGGTGGTGGTGGGGATTATGAGTCCTAAGGAAAGCAGGTTTCTATTTCTGAAGCCAGGGGAGATCATCTGGGATGAGGCTCAAACATTTAACACAGCAAAAGTACTTTATTTTTAACTGTAGATTCCTCAAAAATGGAATATTGCACAAAGCTCTGCCTTTAAAATCTTCCTTCCATTTTCTCACCGTCCCAAACCTGAGCTTGCTACTTTTCTCAGCCCTTCATGGAATATGGGTGTTTGCAATGTGCAGACAATATTTCTTTTTCATTCCTAAACCCTGGGTTTATTTTCCACACACCCTTCTTCATTCTAAACCTTGTTATTCTGGACATCTCAGGTCAACACACTGTACAAATTTGTCACCTTCATCACTTGAATTCTGCCATGGGAAAAGCTAGCTTCACAACTCTTTCATTCTCATGTGCTTATTGATATGGAGATGAAAAATATGTCTACTATATATTTGCTTTATTAATCACATAACTGTCCAGTGATAATCTCTTCTCTGTACAAATGGAAGGAATGATACAATAGTGGTAATGGAGAGCTGATTGGGCTTCAATACACTCAAAAGGAATTGGAAAGATTCATTACCTTTTTTTTTAATAAGCAAAATTTGTTCCTTATGAATCAGCACTCCTGGATGTTGCTTGGTATGAGAATATCAATTTCTTTGATAGCTATATTAAATAAACTCTTGAAATAAGCTGCTGGAAAAATGTTTTATCATGGCTTTAAGTCCATTCAGCAAACATTCCAGAATAAATGCTAAAAGCTCTGACTTGTTTCCCTAGTGGGAGATATTATTTTAGAAAACACAAGTTTACACAAGAGAGACAGTTTGGAGAGAGATGAAACAACAAGGGCTAATTCCACTGACAGCTCATAAAAATGGCAAAGAAATTCACTGTAGATGTAGGTCTGCTTATCTCTTCTTTTAAAGGACTTTTCCATTTCCAGCAGGCAAAGGGCTTTCCTTCTCTTATGAGAGTGAAAATTGCGTGTGCTAGGCTGTGACTTCAGGAAAAGCCCTGAACAATGGGTGATGTTAAACTGTACCAACAGGAATGTCCCTGGGAGGCATAGTGACTCGGAATAGTGACAGGAATGTCCCTGGGAGGCATAGTGACCAACTTTTGAGTCAAAATCTTCCCCTCCTTCCTTCTTGCTATGGGGGCAAGGACGCGGTGATTGAGCACTTCCCTATAGCAGCAGTAAATTACTAACCATCCATCTACTCTGAACAGCAAATATGGCCCTTCCCATTCCGCATCCACTCTGCACTCACGTGCTCCTGCAAGGTAAATAGCTTGCTCCTTCCTATGCTGTCAGGCCAAAGGAACAGGTAGACCATGTTAGGGTATGTCTACACTGGGAGCTGGGGATGTAATTCCCAGCTCACAAAGACATGCTAGCATGCTAAAAGTAGTAGTGTAGCTGGGGTAGCAAAGGCAGCAGCACCACTGGCTAGCCATGCTGAGTACATTGCCCCAGAACTTGGAGTGTGTGTATGGGGTGTACTCAGGATGCAAACTGGGAATCACACCCTTAGCTCCGAGTATAAATGTAGCCTTATTGTCTTGTGGCGGCATATAGTCCAGGGATAACATTTTCAAAATCACCTAACAGACTTGGAGAAATTCCAGAAAATGGAAGAATGCTAATCCTGGACCAATATTCAAGAAAGGCAAGAGAGATGATTCAGGTAACTATAGGCCAGTTAGGCTGCACTCAATCCAAGGCACAATAATGGAAAAGCTGATATGAGATTCAATTGATAAAGAATTAAAGGACAGAATGATAATTAATGCCAGTCCACATGGTTTTATAGACAAATAGGTCTTGACTACAGCTGAGTGACTAGTTGGGGTTTTTTTTGGTTTGGGGGGGTCAAACCAAAAAAAAAATCATTTTAAACTGACTTTTTTCATTTTTTCTTGCTGAAACAAAAACAAAACAGAAAAGAAGAGAAAAGAAAAAAGGTTTTGGTTGAATGAAACATTTCATTTTTAATGTGCATGTTAATTAGATACATTTCTTAAATAGCTTTGTGAAAGAGAAGTCAAACTGTTTTGATTCCAAATAGTCGAAATAAAATGTTCTGAAACAAAAAGTTGAAATGTTTCATTTCAAAATAGCCAAAACTAACCATTCTGACTTTTCAAAAAAATTTCATTTTCAAAAGTGTTTTACACATTTCTGAGCCTGAGCCCCATTTATTCTCTAAGTAACACGTCAAAATCAGACTTAGATACTTTTGAAAATGTTACTCGAAATCACAGTCTAGTTCTTTTTCTTTTTCCTGAGTTAATAGAGCCCTCATTAGAGTTATATCAGAGATAGTTGTCTGTTATTATTTAATGAGTAAATTAATGAGATAAATTCAAAATGCAAGAGAGTGCATATTGGGCAATTCAAGGGATGAAAGTCTGTATTCAAACACATCTGGTCGTAATTAAGATTTACTGTACAATTCCATTTAGCCAAACTTAATTACTGGCAACAAAAAGAATCTCATCATGGGTGATTGACGTATATTCCATTAACCCTTCCATTTAGGAAGCAAGAATTAGGTGTTGCAAAAGGGAAGGAAAAATACACTTGTCTTCTATGTTTTATGGTAACCTTGGACAACTTTTTCTTACAGCCAATAGAATTCAAACAGAATCCAGGACCTACTTGTTTAAGTGAATTCCTGTCACAATGCAGACTATTCTGTTGTTTTCTTCTATGCTGTCTCTTTTTTCAGGTTTTATGCAGATATAATATAACTGCACTGACTACAGTTTTGACCTTACTCTTTGTTAGCAAGTTGTATTGATGGAGGGAGCTGTTGAAAGGGAAAGAGGTTGATGTTTATGATGAGTGCAAAATGATAATGAATGTGTGACTATGAGAGGACATATAGCAGTGAATGGTTTGCCAACGTTAGTCAAATAATGATGATTATTTATTTTTCTTGAGGTAATCATGGATCGGAGTCCCATTGTGATAGCCTGTGTACAAACAAAAGAAGAAAAAAATAGTCCCTAGTTCGAAAAGCTTCCTTTCTGAACTGTGGGCTCTTGAGCACAATAATGTTTGTAACTACTAATGTTACCATGTTAACTCATCAGATAGACAGCTGCCATTTTTAAGGCAAGTTATTTTGGAAAAAAAAAACCACCATGTATTCCGGACCCAATTTTTACTAAAGATTAGCTTCAGGCTTACGGTGTCTGCTCTGCAACTGCAGCATGCGTAGGCATACCTGAGCTAGCTTTAATCTCAATAGCACGAATACAAATAGTAGTGAAATTGTAGCAGCACAGACTTCAGTTTGGGTATGTCTGCACACGTTGCAATCACCCACTCTGATTGTAACATAGACAAATCCTGTCTGAGAATTGCCAGTGTTGTCACCCAGTCTAATCTCTCAGGGTATGTTTTCATTTTAATGCTTTCCCATGCAGAAGGTTTTACTTCTTGCTAAAAACATACCTCTCTAGGGATGCTGTGAGAAAGCCAGTTACACTTCAGCTGTGTTTTATTACTGAAGCGGGTCTAGGTGACTTGGCATAAGGTATGGATAAGCATCCAAAATTGTGCTTATCTAAACAAAACAAAACCTCTAAACATTTTGAGATTTGCCCTTTACTATTAAGAACAAACTTAAAAGTATCATCATTTAGTATTATTCTATAAACTATAGTTTGCAATAACAAGACACACTCTTGTTATGCAGATTCATTAGGGAAGTGAAATGAAAGAAGAGGAGATGGGAGTCCAGAAACATATGTAGCATGGACACACAGCTGGGGATATATTTCAAGGATATGTATATTTTTAAATCTAGCCTCTTCAATTCTTGTTTACAGCACCTCTCAACAAGAGGTGCCAGATGGCAGTAGATGATGTAGGTGCTAATAAGAACACTTAGGGGACAATTGTGATCTCTGGATATCCCTTTTCCAGTCACTCTGGAATCATTCAGTCCTGAGGCTCCTACCTGGGGAGAGGTTAGGGTTGCTATAGAATTTTCCTGGTAAAACAGAGTGGCCATCTGTCATGTGAATAAATATTAATCCTATGCAAAGTATGCGCTGTCCGGAGCAATATATTACAAGGAAGCTTTATGGTACTGATAATTAAAGATAGGCCTCAGAGCATGCAGGATCCTGAGTTCTCTTCTAATCTCAATGAATCACTGAGTAACCTTGCACAAATTACTTCACCTCCAAGAGTCAAACAACTCATTTAAAAACCATATGCCTCATTTTAGTCTTGGATTATTGAACTATAAACTATGGGGCAAGTGTAACCTAGTCCTTTCTCGATTCCTTGCAAACCTGTAGGCACTGCTCACATAGTTGGGTATATGCTGTAAGGATAGCTCCTTCTGGGTAACTCTAAGGAGGACATGGTTTTTGTGGTCTTTTTTACTTTGCAATGGTTCAAGCCAGCATTTAAGTTAGGATGCTGATTTGTCTGAAAGCTTTACCAGGTGTATTTACCTCGTACACCATCCTTAATCATTTTTCATGAAAGTATGGCCCTAAAAAGGAGATAAATTGGCATCCACTATATAGCCCTGTGGAATGAACACTTTCAGTTCAATAACTAGCTTTGGGGAGGAAACCATTGTTCATCTTGAACAAACAGGGTTCAATAAATCTTAATCTTGCTAGAAAATAATTGTGAGAGGAGCAGAGACAGATTACAGTTCATTCTGTCTCTGAACCAAGTACTCTTCCACTTTCTTTCTCTTTTACTATAACCTATCTCCTGTCCATTGCTCTGGATTTATTTTTAATGCAAAATTGTTTATCTATCAAATTAGTGTGACTAAATTAATCCCTATTTAGACCTGAAATATTGATTTCATAATCTCTCCAATCCACTTGGTCTGTCTTTTCAAAGAAGCTGAAGTATATTCCCAGTATATTACACCTTTCTCTTTGTCATAACTTTGTCAGAACTACTCACCTTTGTCACCAGTGAGGAGAGTAGCTCCTTGAAAAAATGGCATTAGGTCTGCTCATTGGTGCTAGATGAATGACCTGGGAGTCCAGAGACCTGGGTTCTATTTCTAGATCTGTCAGGTTTCCTATATGAGCACAGGCAAGTCACTGAATCTCTCTGTGCCTCAGGTTCCATATCTGTAATATGGGGATAATAATGTACCCCAACCTCACAGGGATATTGTGGGGCTAAATTGGTCGGTGTTTATAGAGTACTTTGAGCTCCTTAAATAGAAGTTCTTACAAAAATGCAAAGTAATATTACTATAGTCTATTACTCACCCTGACTTTAGACGACTAAAAATATCAACATCCAGCAGAGTTTGGAGCTTCAGTTATGATTAAAAAACTAAAGTCAGTGACACAAATTTAGAAATCTTTTTTTAATCTTTGCTTTACTTTGACTCTACTTTTCGATGAACCTTTGTACAGTTGGTTTTTTCCTCACACAAATATTCATAGAAAGACAATTTCAAACTTGCCCTTGTGAGTATTCATGTTGGAAATGCTCCCACACTCATCCAATCAGTGAACAGAAATCATGTAACTTGTTTGATCAATCACAGCTAACCATCATAACTACAACAGAGAACAGTGAATATCAAATATTACTGTTTGTGTTGCAATAGTGCCTAGACCTCCATTGTGCTAGGCACCATATAACACATGAGAAAAAGATGATCTATGCCCCAATAAGTTTATAGTGTAAATAACACAGAAGAATCAAAGCATAAAATGAGAAAATATTTGAAGAGAACTGTTTGCAATCAGTCTATTATGTTAAAATATACATATAAAATTAATTGAATTATTTTGAATAATGAATACACTTGGGGAAATTGCAATCTGCTCACAGATACAATGTGATGAGGAATTAAGGATACATTTGTCAAATTAATTTTTTTTACTCATTAAAATAAATGTGCTAGAAACCTCATCAAGTATCAATGTTTTCTTGTGATATACTTAATATGGTAAAACTCCCTCAGTATCAGGATTGGGGTCCATTTCTCTGGCTAGCGTAGCACTGGTTGCTCAACACAATGTTAACAAAATAGCCACCAAAGCAGCTATAATTCTGCATGCACTTTTATGTATCTAATCACAAAATAGGAGAAAATTCACAGCAAAAGGATCAGATACTTTGTTTTAGCCTGTGAATTGATATGCACTTCTGATAACTGTATAGCACAAATAAAATGAGCAAATAAACTATGGATGACACGCTGCTCAATGCACCTTTACAGAAGACAGTGCATAATGCACTTGTGCAGATCACACAGTGAAATGTACCAGAGCAGGCAAACTGGAAGATAAAGAGGTTGACACAGGAGAATGCACATTCCATTGCTTTTGTTATCCCAAAATTTGTCTATTGTAACTTACACTGTGTGGGGTGTGGACACGACCGCTACCAAAAGACTGAAGCTGGGACAGCACGCAGCAGCATGCCTCATTAGCCATACAGACTGATGGGAATACATCACATGCACACCTGTGGTTTGCAAATTTCACATACTCCCCATTTTCTTCAGCACAGAGTTCAAAGTCCTGGTCCTAATCTACAAGGCACTTAATGAACTGGAACCTATCCACTTCTGAAATCACCTTGCCCTCCATGATCCCTCAAGACTACACTCCACAGGGGTGGTGCAGCTGCATAGGTCCAATTCCAGCTATCAGGCACTGGGCACAGAGTATTCTCAGCAGCACGAGGAGCTTGGCTGTTCAGAGACTTGCTGGAAGAGATCAGACTGAGCATGAATGAAGGTGTTCAGAACACAACTTTTCAATACAGTCTTTACACAGAATTACTGCTCTAAGTAAAAACAAAAAAACTAAACCAAAAGAAAAGAAAAGGAAAGAAAGAAAGAAAGACCAACAAATCTACATGTGAAGTTATGCTCCTCTGCTTCAGGGGAACAAAGATATAGAAACACCTCTCTTCTCCGCTCTTGTATTCTCTGCAGCATTTAGGTAACACAGTGATGGGCCCTCAATTAAAAGATTAAATATAATTATGCAAAATACTCATTCAAGAAGCAAAGCCCAGGTAAAAGGGAACTGCAGAAACTACAAACTGGATGAGAGAGACAAGATCCTGTGAGCACCAAAGAAAATACAAATCTATACACTTGTCCAAAATCCTAAAGTTTGGGTTCAGGTTCGTTTAGATTAATACTTACACATTGCATTGTTTCTTCTTTTATCAAAACAGGTTTGCCAATCATTAGAATGTTAGTACTAGTTACTATACTTAAACTTTCCCAGACAATACAATGCAATGTCCCAGATCAGAACAAATCCAGTAAAACTATTAAACAATGAGCAAAATTATGGTGTCAGATCTATCTGTGCTTCTCTCAAAAACAAACAATCAATGGCTTAAGTGTGGCTGAAATACTTAACTGAGGATGAGAATCTGTGAACGTCTGCCATACCCCCCAAATTGCATAGCTCTGGGGATATTCATGTTTCCTGCAAATCTCAGGAGAAATTCAGGCTGTCTTTTCTGTGTACAGGAAAAAGACAAAGTCAAGCTGGACACGTTTTTGCTCCTGTATCCTCCCCAAACCCATAACTCTTGACCTATTCTACAAAAAAACATTTGCAATTTAGTACCTATCCTTCCCATGGGCTCTCGCTGCTAAGATTGTGTGTGTTCATGTCATAAGCAATTGCACTGGCAGCTGTAAGAGCGTTGGAAAGGAACTGCTAAGTTGGGCAAAATATGGCTTCTTTTGCAGCATTATTTTGTACCTGTTTTGAGACTAATGCATGACAGAACATAGGAATTACTAGACCAGATTAAACCAGTAGTTTATCTAGATTAGTGTCTTTTCTCTGCCATTAGTCATTTCTAAATACTTCAAATGAAGGCACCAGTAAGCCTTAGTGGACAGTCATGGAATGACCACTATAGGTTATGTTTCTCTCTATATATAATCATCTCCAATGTAACTGGGAATGTTCTCACTATCCATATACATGTCCAATCTTTTTTTGAATCATAGTAAGCCTTTAGCCTCAGTGATATCACTTACTTTGAGTCCCACAGGTTAAATATTCATTGTGTAAAAAAATAATTCACTTTTATTAATATTAAATGTGTTTCCCTTTAAATGAATTGAATCTTATTTTGTTTTTATCTCATGAGATACATTATGAGCATATTTATACCATTCATTATTCTGTATAACTCTATCATCAGCTACTCTATACTAAACAGTCCCGGTCGTCTCAATCTCGCTTCATATTTAAGATTCTTCATGCCAACAATCATTTTGTCTCCCATGTCTGAACTTCTATTTCTGCTATTTATTTTTTGAGATAGAGTGAGCAGAACTGAACACAGTATTCCAGATGGAGGCATAGCATTGATTTATATAAGGGCATTATGCTATTTTGATTATTAATACCTATTCCATTGATATACACATTAACATTTTGTTTGCCTTTTTGACCACCCCTGCACGTTGAGCAGAGGTCTCTCTTGGGATGTCCACAGTGACTCAAATGTCTATTCCATGAGTGATTATCATTAATTTAGAATCCCGTAATGTGTATGAGCAGTTTAAATCATTCCTTACACTGTGGATTACTGTATATTCATTTCTGCTAAGTTTCATCTGCCATCATCTACGTTATTTTTTAAAGTATCAATCTTAAATTCCCCACAGCCTACTCTAATCTCAACTAACCTACCATAAATATTTTTGTGTCACCTGCAAATTTTGCCACTACACTGTTTTGCCCTTTTTCAAGATCTTCAATAAATATATTAAACTGTGTCACTAGAACTTGCTTATTAATTAAGAAGTTATTTCTACTGGACCAGGACTGTATTTGGATTTTCCCTGAAGGATTTAAGTGGGTGCACATTTAGAATACCCTGCCATGTTGAAAAGAAGACCTGGCCTTCCATATTCCCATTCTCTACAAAAAGAGCATTGAGATGAATAATAGAAGACATCAATGTTGTTTTTCCACAACCACCTGAAAGTTGTTGAAAGAATCCATTTTCATGACAGACACCAGGATTTTTTAAATACATTGGGAAGGAGAGAAAGATGAAGGAAAATGTAGGTCCTCCACTTAGTGGGGAAGGAAAACTAATAAGTGATTACTTCATGAAGGCTGAGGTGTCCAATGTCTATTTTGCTTCAATCTTCACTAACAAGATTAATGGTGACCAGAAACTCAACACAATCAATATTAACAACAAGGAGAAGAAGCAAGCCAAAATAGGGAAAGAACAGATTAAAGAATATCTAGATAAAGTATATGTAGTCAAATTGTCAGGGCCTGATTAAATTAACCTAGAGTATTTAAAGAATTAGCTGATCTTGGAATTCCAATCTTGGAACCACTAGCAATTATCTTTGAGAACTCATGGAGGACAGGTGAGCTCTCAGATCTCAGAGGACTGGAGAAGGGCAAACATGGGACCCCTCTTTAAAAAGGGGAACAGCCAGCCTAACTTCTAAACCTGGAAAGATACTGGAATAAATTATTAAACAATCAGTTTGTAAGCACCTAGAGGATAACAGGTTCATAAGGAATAGCCAGCGTGGATTTGTCAAGAACAAATTATGCCAGGCCAATCTAATTTCCTACTTTGACAAAGTCTACAACCCTGAATTGCAGAGCATAGAAGTCTGCCAAATATTTTGTACCCCTTCCTCATCTACCAGCTAGGCTTATTTAATGGAGAGGGGGTGTTTGGAGATGCAGAGGAGTCATTTAGGACACTTAGTCTAGTGTGAAATCATGGATTAGCTTTTGTTCAGCTTTGAAGGTCAGAGTTTTGACAGAGCATAAAAAGTAGTGAAAATAAAAGCATTCTTTTAATCTAGGTCAGTCAATGTGTTTATTTCTTTTTCAAGAGGTTTTGTATTCAAACTCCATGCAACACCACTGACATATATCAATGTACAATATGTAAATCAGATGGTATTTAAGACCTGTTTTATTTAAGTTTTTTGTGTCTCCTATTGCTAATTCTTCAGCATCTTAGAGACATTAAGGAACTTATCCAGACAACATCCCTGTGAAATAAGGAAGAATATTATCCATTTTACAGAGACTGAGTGACATGTTGCAAGCCACAAAGGGAACCTATGGCGAAGGAGAAGAAAGATCTCCTAGTCTTCTAGTTGATGGGCAGAGGCAGTAAACGTGATAAACCTTGATTTTAGGAATGCTTTTGACATTGTCCCACATGACAGTCTCACAAGCAAACTAGGGAAATGTTGTCTAGATGAAATTACCATAAGGAGGGTGCACAACTGGTTGATAGATCATACTCAAAATGTAATTATCAATGGTTTTCTGTCAAACGGGGAGGATGTATCTAGTGGGTTCCTACAAGGGTCAGTCCTGGGTCCAGTACTATTCAATATTTTCATTAATAACTTTGATAATAGAGTGGAGAATATACTTTGTGGATGGCACCAAGCTCAGCAGGGTTGCAAACACTTTGGAGACAGGATTAGAATTCAAAATGTCTTTGACAAATTGGAGAACGGGTCTGAAATCAACAAGATGAAACTCAATAAAACAAGTACAGCATACTTCACTTACAAAGGAAAAATTAAATGCACAACTACAAAATGGGGAATAACAATGATAAAAGGCTTAGAAACTCTGACCTATGAGGAAGATTAAAAAAACTGGGCATGTGAAGTCCCGAGAAATGAAGACTGAGGTGGGATCTAATAACAGTCTTTAAATATGTTAAGGGATGCTAATATGATAAAAAGGATGGTGATCAATTGTTCTCCATGTCCATTGAAGACAGGACAAGGAGTAATGGGGTAATCTGCAGCAAGGGAGATACGATTAGGAAAAACTTTCTAATATCTAACCTAAAAGAGTAGTTAAGCTCTGAAATTGACTTCTAAGGGAGGTTGTGGAATCTCCATCCCTGGAGATTTTTAAGACCAGGCTTGACAAAGACCTGTCAGGGATGGTCTTGGTTTACTAAGTCCTGCCTCAGCACAGGTGGCTGGACGTGATCATTTCTCAAGGTTCCTTCCATGCTTCTAAGATGTTGAGGGGAAGGGAGTTGACTGTCCGCCAGTTTGTCATCAAGGGACCTTGGATGGCCAGGGGAATGCAGGAAATGACTTCAAAGCATTTTTTATTTAAATGAATTTCAATGTCGGTCATGTGCTACAAAGCCTTTTTGGTGAAGTTTGTGTCCTGAATATTACTACTCCAAGAACCAGACCTCAGGGACTGATCTGACCCAACATTAAATTAAATGGAAAGGCTCCCTTGGACTTAATGATGCAGGGATCACACTCTGTCTAAGTAACTTTTGCTCCCTTTAACTCACATGGATCTTATGAAGCAAGTCAACACTTTCACAAATGAAAGCTGATTTTGTGGTTTAGTCGCTGGACTTGGTCTAAGGAGATCTTTCTTCTCCTTCGCCATAGGTTCCCTTTGTGGCTTGCAACATGTCACTCAGTCTCTGTAAAATGGATAATATTCTTCCTTATTTCACAGGGATGTTGTCTGGATAAGTTCCTTAATGTCTCTAAGATGCTGAAGAATTAGCAATAGGAGACACAAAAAACTTAAATAAAACAGGTCTTAAATACCATCTGATTTACATATTGTACATTGATATATGTCAGTGGTGTTGCATGGAGTTTGAATACAAAACCTCTTGAAAAAGAAATAAACACATTGACTGACCTAGATTAAAAGAATGCTTTTATTTTCACTACTTTTTATGCTCTGTCAAAACTCTGACCTTCAAAGCTGAACAAAAGCTAATCCATGATTTCACACTAGACTAAGTGTCCTAAATGACTCCGCTGCATCTCCAAACACCCCCTCTCCATTAAATAAGCCTAGCTGGTAGATGAGGAAGTGGGTACAAAATATTTGGCAGACTTCTATGCTCTGCAATTCAGGGTTGTAGACCTATTTCTTCACAGCTCAACATTACCATCAGCTACAATGCTAATGGACATAAACGTAAACATTGTTTCCAGTGCTGTTCAATGAAACCATCTAATGGGTTGATTGTCTGGAAATTAGCTTGACTCATATCTGAAAATTGCCAGTGATTAGCTAATTATAGTTTGAATTGAGCTCAGATTGCCACAGAAAGCTACAAAAGTCACACTACATGATGCCTCAGTTTGCTGCCAGAACTCACATTAGGAATAAAATAAATTTCTATGATCACAGCACACTGATGGATCTCTTTTTTAAAAAAAAAACATACTTTCTGCCTGGAGAGCTGTCACTTTTACTTTTGAACCTACTCACTGGGTTAAACTTTAGCCAAGAATCCAAAACATCATTAAACAATGGGGATGGCATGCTAAGTACCCTTTCTATAAGTGAAACTGTTTCCTGCCACTAAGTACAATGTTGTTATAATTACAGAAGAAGCTAAACAGTTGAGTTTTTCTGCATTTTTAGGAATCTTCCCTACTTAGAAATTATATTTGACTTTTAAAATAAATAGCTTTAAATATATAAGACCCCAGAGCCAAAAATGCAGGTGAAAATTTATTCAATGGAAAAATAACTATCTACATTCAAGCATGCAGTGCTTTGTCATACAAATAAAAATGTGGGGAGGAAGATTAACTCAGTAGGATTTCTTCAAGAGGGGAAGTTCTTCATACAAACAATAGAAGCACTTATAGCTTCTTTCATTGTTACGTTCAAACAATGTCAGGATATGTGGTTTCTTATTGCATTCGATCGTTGGATTGTTTTAAAGTAAACCAAGCATTTGTTCAGACACGTAAAGGTAGATTCTGAGCCTTGATATGTGATGAGCACTGTCCCGTAACCTTGTAGAATTAGCTACAGCTAGTAATTTTTAGGCCCAATTGTGCAAGTGAAGCTAATGGGACTACACATATCATTAAAGTTAAACAAGTGCATACGCTTTTATAAGACTCTGTCATGAATCTGCTTTCCTAATATAACAAATGGGGTATTTATAATGTTGCCAATTCTCATGCTTTTATACAAGCCTTGCAATATTTGGTAGGTTTTTTTTTTTTTTAATAGCCACAGATCCTGGAATCATTTAAGAATCTCATCATTATATATATGAATTTTCCACCTTCATAGTTGTGGAGAAAAGCTTGAAAAATTGACTTGAGCGTACCCTAAAGGTGCAATAATCAGGATGCCGATAAAGAGAACTCCAAATAACCTCAAATATATTATTTTAAACAAACATGAATTTTAAGCCAATCTCTCAATTTTTGTGCCCTGAGTCATGAGTTTTGAAACCACAGGACAGGAAATACTGAACTGAATAATCCAAAATATCCTACTGTACTATCTCTTTAATGAAGATGACATGTTTTTACATGATGTCTAAGAGCTTTTAAGTCCTAATCCAGCAACTCACATACATTCTGTCACAACTACCCACATTGAAATTTAAGCATGTGCTTAAGTGCTTTGCTGCAATTAGAGTAACAGCAAGAATTAGAAACAGACCCCTAGAAGTCAAGGAATTCAGTGTTATCATGACTAACTTCCGTGCCTAATGTTCCTTCACCGTTATTATTAAATAATAGGAAACGGATAGAAGAACATCAGGTAACCTGTCCAGATTATTGACTTTTATGATGAGTCAGCATTTGCACTCCACACTATTTTTCTCTCTGATTAATGGTCTAACTCCTTTTGAAACTATTTATATACATTGCTCTGATTTCTGCCTTTTAAAAAGAGTATTTTGCAGCATTTGTGTGAAAATGAATGTTGCCTGAATTCCTTTAAAGTTTTACCCTTTCTTTGCTTTAGTTTATGCCTTGACACAAACTCAAATTGTCTTGTACCATCTCTACATTTTAATCCTTTTGGAATCTTACATACCTCTAAGAGTTCACCTCTCATTCTTCTCTTTCCACCAAAATAAAGGCCTAGAGTCTCAAGTCTTTTTGTGTAGCAAAGCTCCCTGAGTCACTGAATCAGTCTGCTTGGCTTCCACTGTATCTCTCCTGTAACATCCCTTGTATAAATAGGCAATAAACACCAAACACAATATTCCAAATGTGAGTTCACCTAGGGTTACCATTCGTCCGGATTTACCCGGACATGTCCTCCTTTTGTGTGCTAAAAATAGCGTCCGAGGGGAATTTGTAAAGCACTCACAATGTCCGGGATTTCCCCCTCCCCCGGCAGAGCGAGCGGCTGGGAGGGCTGCAGGAAAGTCCCGGGCTGGACTCCGGAGCAGCTTCCTCCTCCC